>NW_006408726.1:2642592-2656546 GCF_000296735.1 Chrysochloris asiatica
CATGGTGTCCATAAGAGCCTGTAGAAATTTACTTAAAAAAAAAAAAAAAAAAAAAGGTTAAACATGGATTAAATATTCACTCTAGGGAAGATGCATAACTACAGAAGGAAGTTGACTCTAAGAAGAATGTGATTTCCTAAACACTCTTGTTCTATTCAGTAGAATTCATTCAAGAACATTGTGTCCTATTATAGAATATTAGCATACTTTTAACTATCACAGAAGGGGACCACAATGAAACAAATGACATACACACACAAAGATTTACCTGTGATATGTGAAACAAACCCAGTATGTATCATAGGTAACATTTTTGAGGGGTTCCTATATGACAGAATCTAACCATGCATTATAGATATGGTTATGTTTCACAAAAACTTTCTTTCTTTTTTTTTTTCTAAGTTTTTTTTGTGAATGATTTGATAGTTTACATAGGAGAACATTAGCTTTACAGCCACCCTATCATATTTCATTTCATTGCCATGGTTACAATCCCTTCCATGACTCATCAAACATCCAGAGTACACCCCACAAGCCTTCCCCCTGGTCATTAGCACACAGACCATCTCCTTCCTTACACACACACACACAAAAAACAAACAAACAAACAAAAAAAACTTTCTTGACATATTTATCATTATTGTTGCCATTTTACAATTGATAAACTTTAGAATGAAATTTGTATAAGTCTCCTAAATGACAGATACACAAAACAAAACAAATTAGCAACAGAAAAAGCAAAGTCACTACCATTGAGTCAATTCTAACTCATAGTTACTATGTAGGATTTCAGCAACTGTAACTCTTTATAGGAGGAGAAAGGCTCATCTTTCTCCTGAAGAGTGACTAGTAGATTTCAACAGGCAACTTTGTGTTTAGCAAGCCCTGCTTAAGCTAGAGCACCACCATGACTCCTTAAATGAGATACAGAATTCTAAATTTCTAAGCAATTTACTGCCCACACTGGTTTCTATTGTAATTCATTGTTCTTTCACAATATTTGAATTTATAAATGATCTATGAAATTTTAATCCTTTTATCCTTATGACATTGTTGACAAAAGACAAAAATAGAATATTTTCCAATTTTATAGATGTGAAAATGAAAGAAAATTCAGCTTAACCAAAGACATAGCTGGATGCCTTGTTGCTGTTTTAAAATATATTTTAAAATATTTATATATATATTTGTTGTTGTAAAATGCCATTGAGTTGGTTTTGACTCATAGTGACCCTCTATAGAGGAATGACTAAAAAGTTTGAACTTCCAGCCTTGCTGTTCAGCCCACCTTGTGATCTAACACCTACAGCACCACACCAGAACTCCATTTATATATTATATTAAATATATACATATATTTATATAGCTAAGAGACTACAGAGTTATAATAAAATTTGGTATTCCTGTAAGTTCCCATATGAAAACTCTGGCAACATTAGACCAAGATGTGTGGTGGTGGTGGTTATGTACCATGGAGTTGGTTCCAACTCATATTGACCCTGTACTTTGGAGATAATAGTATGCCTTGCTCCATAGCACTTAGCACCATATAATCTTGACTTAACCATTTTCAGAGGTTCAGTTTAAATGAATGCATAAATTAAACAACAAATCTGTAACCAAAGTTTCTTAAGAATTAGAATAATTTAATTGAATTTTACCAAGTATCTATTTTAATTCAATTAATGGACCAATAAACAATATTCTTATAAATGGAGAAAAGATTGAAGTTGTCAAGGACTTCATTCTTCTTGGATCAACTCATGGAAGCAGCAGTCAGGAAATCAAACGACATATTGCATTAGGCAAATCTGCTGTACAAGACCTTTTTAAAGTGTTAACGAGCAAAGATGTCAGCTTAAAGACCAAAGTGTGCCTGACTCAAGCCATGGTATTTTCAATAACCTCATATGCATGTGAAAGCTGAACAGTAAATAAGGAAGACTACAGAAGATTTGATGCATTTGAGTTATGGTGTTGGAGGAGAATATTGAAAGTACCATAGGCTGACAAAAGAACCATGTTGGAAGAAGTGTAGCCAGAATGCTCCTTGGAGGCCAGGATTGCCAAACTTCATCTCTCATACTTTGGACATATTGTCAGGAGGGACAAATCACTGGAGAAGGATATCATGTTTGGTAAGGTGGAGGGACAGAGAAAAAGAGGAAGATCCCCAATGAGATGGATTGGCCAAATAGCAGCATCAGTGGACTCAAGCATGGCAATAATATTAAGGTTGGCCCGTGATTGGACAATGTTTCATTTGCTGTGCATAAGGTCATTATGAGTCGGTACCAACTTGATGGCACCTAACAACAACAACAACAACAATGCAAAAGTCAACAGGGCATTAGTGATGCATACAATGAATACATTATGAAAACTAAGAAAATAAATCACAGAAGTTGTGATTGCTGTTATTGTTAGGTGCTGAGTCAGTATCAATTTAAAGCAACACTATGCTCAACATAACGAAACACTTCCAAGTCCAGTGCCAACCTCACAATCATTACTATGCCTGAGCCCATTGCAGGTGCCACTGTGCCAATCCATCTCATTGGGGATCTTCCTCTTTTTCTCCAACCTTCAGTTTACTAAACCTGACATCCTTCTTCAGGTATTATCTCTCCTGAATTTTGAAAGTATGAAAAGTTTGAAAGTTTCAGATCCCAAAGTTTGAAAGACGAATTTTTGCCATCCTGGCTTCCAAGGAGCACTCTGGCTCTACTTCTTCTATGACAGATTTGTTTGTTCTTTTGGCAGTCCATGATACTTTTAATATTCTCCTCAAACACCATAACTTAAATGCATCAAATCTTCTGTCGTCTTCCTTATTCACTGTCCAACTTTCACATGCACATGAGGTTATTGAAAATGCCATGTTTGGATCAGGTGCTCTTTAGTCCTCAAACTGACATCTTTGTCTACAACATTTTGCTGGGAGCCGTTCCGCTTCTGCCATTTGACACAGTCCCAGAAAAAGGAGAAAACATCAGGAAAGCAGATGATTCTCTGGAAAGGCACTCTTTATCTTTCCTTTTTAGGATGGTTCTGATTTCACTTGTGGAAATATATTGTACTGCCATATTCACGGCTTTTACTGTAAGCTCTGCAAAGCTTAGGAAGAAATTAGTCTTGCAACAATTGTTTCAGCTTCACTGGATTAGATTCAAAGGGAATTGTATGGCCTATTCCCTCTTAGAGAAAACCTAAGTACAAAGCAGCTGCATTTATGAGATCACAGAAGCAGATAAAAAACTAAAGTGGAGCTGATCGACCCCTATAGACATCACCTAAGTTAATTACCAGCCAGAATACACAAACTCCCCACTACTACATACAGGAACCTACATAATTGGGCAGAGAATGGTGAACATAAATGAAAGGTGGTCAAAATTTAATAATCTACCTTTTCTGCAGCAATTATCCAGGTTGGGCCCTTTAATATGCCTCATGGCCCCAAAAGAAAGAAACATAGGAACACTGTGGTTAAGCAATTTAATGAATACTTTAGAAAAACAAAATAATTAAGTAGATGTTAGTAATGCTTTTGCTATTGAAAATAGTAGTACTTTATGTAGGATGGAAGATTGATAATTAGCTAGTAGAAACAATAAAGTAGTGTAGGCTATGGTGATTGACAGAAACTTGTATTAGTAAGAGGATGTAATCAGGGGTTGGGGAGGTGGAAATGATTTGTGTAAGGTTTAACTTGATTTTTAGCGGGAATGGGAAAAACAATCTATCACTTACGTAGAAGAGGAGATGATGTCAGAAGAAAAATGCTTAATGGTTAGAAAATGAACAGGACGTTTGAAAGGTCAGGTTGGACATCATAGAAATACTTTTGTTAAGGTTTTATAATCACAGGGTGAAAGAATGTTATGATAAAAAATGTGTAATAATTCAAGAGAAAAATCAAGGTATCAAATCATTATGCACTGTGTAATTTTAGTATAAATAAAGACTTGCTAAGCCAGGGCAATATGAGAGCTCCATCAGCCAACTAAGTGGAGACTCCTCGATTACTTTCACTTTTGCCGATTCTGCGTCTCCTCTTGAGTCTCATGACCCTGCGAGAGCTGAACTCCCGCACCATTTTAAAGAGGCTTTGTGCAGTAGATTCACCTAATGCAATACATAGTTTGATTTCTTGACTGCTGCTTCCATGAGTGTTGGTGGTTAATGCAAACAAAATGACGTCTGGCAACTTGAGTCTTTTTTCCATTTATCTTTCTGTTACTTATTGGTCTAGTATTGAGGATTTTTGTTTTGTTTTGTTCCTTTTTGCATTACAGTGCAACCCATACTGAAGGTTGTGGTCTTTGATCTTCAGTTAAGTATTTTATGTCCTCTTCACTTTCAGAAATCAAGGTTGTATCATCTGCATATCACAGGTTGTTAATAAATCTCCCTCCAGTCCTGATGTCACGTTTTCCTTCATATAACACAGCTTCTCGGATTATATGGCCAGCATGCAGATTGAATAAATATGGTGAAAGGATACAACCCTGACACACACCTTTCCTAATTTTAAACCATTCGGTTCTCCCTTGTTATGTTTGAATAACTTCCTCTTGGTCTATGTACAGGTTCCTCATGAGCACAGTTTAGAGTTCTGGAATATTCATACCTTGCAATGTTGTTCAAAGTTTGTCATGATCCACACAATCAAAAGCCTTTGCATAGCCAATAAACACTCATAAACACCTTTCTGGTATTCTCTGCTTTCAGCCAAGATCCATCTGACATCAGCATTGATATCTATTGTCTCAAGTCATCTTTCAAATCCAGCTTGAACCTCTTTAAATTCTCTATCAATGTATGGATGCAGCTCTTTTGGGATTAACTTACTAAAATTTTACTTGCATGGGATATCAATGATATTGTCGGATGTTTTCTGCATTCCATAGGGTCACCTTTCTTTGGAATGGGCACAAATATGGATCTCTTCTAGTCAGTTGGCCAGGTAGTTTTCTTCCAAATTTCTTGACATAGATGAGTGAGTGTCTCCAGTGTTGCATAAATTTGTTGAAAGATTTCAGTTTGTATTCCATTAATTCCTGGTGACTTGCTATTTGCTAATATCTTCAATGCACCTTGGACTTCATCTTTCAGGATCACTGGCTCTTGATCATAGCCACCTCTTGACATGGTTGAACATTGACCATGTCTTTTTGGAACAGAGACCCTGTGTATTCCTTCCATCTTCTTTTGATGCTTTCTGCATCATTCAGTATTTTGCTCATAAAATCCTTCAATAGAATTTCTTCAGTTCCCTCAGCTTAAGGAATTCTGAGCATGTTCTTCCTTTTTGGTTTTCTAACTCTAGATCTTTGCACAGTTCATTATAATATTTGACTTTGTCTTCTCAAGCTGACCTTTGAAAATTGCTATTCAGCCCTTGTACCTCCTCACTTCTTCCATTTGCATTAGCATCTCTATGCTGGAGAGCAAGTTTCAGAGTCTCTTCTGACATCCGTTTTGGTCTTTTCCTTCTTTCTTTTCACCTTAATGATGTTTAGCTTCTTTCCTGTATGATGTTATTGATGTCATCCCATGACTATTCTAATGTCTAATGCATCAAATCTGTTCTGGAGATGATCTCTAAATTTAGATGTCATATATTCAAGGTCAAATTTTGGTTCTTGTGGACTTGTTTTCATTTTCTTCAGCTTAAGCCTGAAATTGCATATGAGCAATTGATTGTCTTTTCCACAGTCTGTGTTGGCCTCATGATATGGAGCTTTCCACTGTCTCTTTCCACATATATAGTCAATTTGATTTTTGTGTATTCCACCTGGTAAGGTCCATGTGAATAGTCCTTTATGTTGTTTAAAATAGGTATTTGCAATAAAGCAGTCATTGGTACTGCAAAATTCTATCATGTGATTGCCAACATCATTTCTATCATCAAGGCCATGTTTTAAAACCACTCTTTTATTTCCAACCTTTGCATTCCAATCACCAATAATTATCAGTACATCTTGATTCCACGTTTGATCAATTTCAGACTGAAGAAGGTGGTATAATTCAATTTCTTCCTCACTGGCTTTAGTGGCTGGTGCATAAATTTAAATAATAGTGGTATTAACTGGTCTTCCTTGGTTGCAAATGGATATTATCTTATCATTGACAGCATTGTACTTCATGGCAGAGCTTAATATGTTCTTTTTGATGATGATGCATTGTCATTACTCTCAATATGTTATTCCGGGAATAGTAAATCATGTGATTGTCAGATTCAGACTGGCAAATACCAGTCCATTTCAACTCACTAATGCCTAGGATGCACTATTCTTTCACCATACTTAGTCAATATGTATTCCAATCAAATAATTTGAGTAGTTGGGCTATATGAAAAAGAACACGGCATCAGGATTGGAGGATGACTCATAAGCAACCTGTGACTTCCAGATGATACTACTTTGCTGGTTGGAAGTGAAGAGGACTTAAATACTTATGAAGTTCAAAGACCATAGCCTTCAGTAAGGATTGCAGTTCAATGTAAAGAAAACAAAAATCCTTACCACTGGATCAATAAATAACATTATGATAAATGGAGAAATGATTGAAGTTGTGAATGACTTCATTTTGCTTAGATCTACAATCAACAGTCGAGAAGCAGGAGTCAAGATATCAGACAATATATTGCATTAGGCAAATCTGCAGCACAAGACCTCTTTAAAGGATTTAAGAGAAAAGATATTTTGGAGACTAAAGTGTGCATATCCCACACCATGGTATTTTCAGCAACCTCATATGTATGTGAAAGTTGGACATTGAATCAGGAAGACCAGATATAGAAATATTCAAAATAAAATAGAACTGCAAGACTGATAATAGAGAAACAGAGAAGTTATAATAACAAAAAAATGTAAAAACTGGAAATAATATAGTTATAGAACTTACAACTGAAAAAGAAATCAAATCTATTTCAAGAAAAAAAAATCAACTAATTAAAATAAACCTACTTTTAACCCTAAAATCTCCTAGTCCTACCTCTAACACTAACCCTAGTCTTAACCATAATCCTAATACAAAATAAAATGTTAGGCCTAACCTACACTTAGCCAGAGTCCTAACCTTAACCCTCACTCCTTAATCCTCCCCAGTCAACCTCAACCTCCAGCACACACATACTCACTCACAGAAATAGAATATGGTGGGCAAGATACATGGGTTACACACAAAAAATTAATAATGAGTATCTTTCCAGTCATAAAACTTTTGATTTCCTATTTCTTTTTCCTACATTATATTAATTAGGTAAAGACTAAACTATAACTTAGCTGAGATCAACAGATATAATCCAGTTCTGATTCCATCATCATTCTTTAAAGAGAAGAAACAACTAATCACCAACTTCATATGGAGCAAAAAAGAGACCCTGGAAAAGCAAAACACTACCAAAAAAGAAGAAATTAGGAGACCTCATACTCCCTGATCTCAAAATCTACAAAATAACTATGGTAGTCAAAACAGTCTGTTCTTGGTACAATGACAAACACAGATAAATGGAATAGAATTGAGAAGACTTTTACAGTCTATCTTTGCAAAGGTTGAAACCTATTAAATGGAGACAAGATAACCTCTTTAACAAATGGTGATAACAAAACTGGAAATCCACTTGGAGAAAATGAAGTAGAATCTATATCTCTCACTACATAATAACAATGATTCAAGATGCATTAAATATCTAAATATTAAATACCTCAGCCTATAAAGATCATCAAAGGAAAAGCAAAAAGCAAAAATTTAGGGGTTTAAAACATGCATGATATCAAACATACATGGTCAAGCATTTGAAGACAAAATAAATAACTGGGAACTCCTAAAAATTAAATATTTATGTGCATCAAATATTTCATCAAAAGTGTAGAAAGAAATACTACATGTTGGGAAATTTTTTTGACAAGAACATATTGAACAAGTGACTAATCTCTAAAATATATAGAAAATTTGAACACCTCAACAACAAAACACATAGAATCCATTTTGAAAATGGGGAAAGAACATGAACAGATATCTCGTCAAAGAAGACATTCTGATGGACAACAAAATTTACTTGCATGTGATATTAACTATTGTTGTGGTTGTTGTTAAGTGCCGTCAAGTCAGTTCTGACCCATAGCGACTCTGTATAGGGTTTCCAAAAAGTGATTGGTGAGCTTGAACTGCCGACCTTGCAGTTCAAACTGATCTTCAAGTCCAGTGCATTAGCTCACAGCCAAACCAGAATTTCAATATTAACTGTATTGTTCTGCAAGGTCTACATCCCAGTGTGTAATGTCTCTGGAATGGGACTCTTCCAATCGGGTGAGCAGGTAACTCTTACAATTTTTTGACATAGATGAGTGAACAACTCCAGTGATGGATGTATCAATTTGTTGAAAGATTTCAGTTTATATTATATGATTTCCTGGACACTTGTTTTTCATCAAAACCTTCAGTGCAGCTTGGACTTCCATCAGAACCATCCATTATTGATTATATGCTACCTCTTGCAATGGTTGAACATAAACTGTTTCTTTTTGATACAGTGACTCTTTGTATTCCTTCCATCTTCTATTTATGCTTTCTGGATCATTAAATATTTTACTCATGTTGTTGTTGTTGTTAGGTGCCATTGAGTCGGTACCGACCCATAGCGACCTTATGCACAGCAGAACGAAATGCTGCCAGATCCTGGGCCAACCTCACTAGTGTTGCCACGCTTGAGTCCATCGATGCTGCCACTAGGCTAATCCATCTTGATGGGGGTCTTCCTTTTTCTTTCTGACCTTCCACCTTACCAAACATGATATCCTTCTCCTGTGATTGGTCCCTCATAGAATCCTTCAATATTTCAAGTTGAGGTTTTAAGGGCTTTTTTCTTCAGTTCTTTCAACCTGAGAAATGATGAGCATTTTCTTTCCTTTTGGTTTTCTAATTCCAGGTATTTGACCATTTCATTATAATACTTGACTTTGTCTTCTCTATCTGCCCTTTGAAATTTTCCATTATGCTCTTTTGCTTCCTTATTTCTTCAATTTTCTTGAGCTTCTCTACACTCAACAGCAAGTTTCAGAGTCTCTTCTAACATCCATGTTGGTCTTTCTTCCTTCTCTGTCTTTTAAATCACATTTTACTTTTTTCCTGTATTGTATTCTTGATACCATCCCACAACTTTTTTGGTCTTTGGGCTTTAATGTTTGGTGTGTCAAATAAATTCAGCTATGAAATATTCAGAGTCATATTTTGGCTTTCATGGAGTTTTAAAATTTTTCTTGTTCTGGCCATGGTCTTGTTTTGGCTGATGATTTCAAGTTTTTCTACTATTTCTTTCCACAGATGTAGTCAATTTAAGTTCTGTGCATTCTATCTGATGAAGTCCATGTGGATAGCTGTAATTTTTGCTGTTTAAAAAGTATATGCAATGAACAAGTCATTGCTCTTGCAAAATTTTATCATTCAATCTTCAGCATAATTTTTATCACCAAGTCCATATTTTCCGATTATGGTTCCTTCCTCTTTGTTTCCAACCTTTGAATTCCAATCACCAGTAATTATCAATACATCTTGAGTTTATGTTTGATCAACTTCAGATTAAACATGTTGATTGTGTTCTTCCACTGCATCATCACTAGATTTAGTGATTTGTGCATAAATTCAAATAGTGGTATAAACTGTTCTTCTTTGTAGGTTTATGGATATTATCCTATCACAAACAACATTGTGCATTGCATTCCATCTGGTCAGGTCCATGTGCATAGTTGTAAATTATGTAGAAGTACAACAGTGTGCTTCAAGATAGTTCTTAAAATGATCTTTTATGATGAATGTGGAAATATTCCTCTTCAATTTAATATCTCTGGTACAGTAATCTATATGATTGTCAGATTCAAAATGGCCAATACTAGTACTTTTCAGTTCACAAATGCCTAAGATATCAATATTTATGCTTTCTAGTTCATTTTTTTACAATGTTCAATTTTACTAAAAACATTCTTCATAATTCTATGCTACAATTATTAATAGATGTTTGCAGCTGTTTCTTGTTATTTTGTTTGTGTCCCATCAGCAAATAAAGATCCATGAAGCTTTGCACTATTAACATCATTATGGTTAACTCTACTTTGAGGAAGTTGCTCTTCCCCAGGCTCATTTGAGTGCTTGGCAATCTGAGGGTCTCATTTTCCTGCACTATACCTGACAATGTTTTGTGGCTATTCAAGATGTTTTCATCTTCTGGTGCTATTTCTGACAATGTTGTTGTTACCATCAAGTCAGTATCAACTCATAGCAAGCCTATGCACAAAAGAATGAAACACTGCCTGATCCTGGAACAGCCTTACAATTGTTGCCACACTTGAGCCCATTGATGCTGCCATTTTGCCAATCCATCTTGCTGGGGGTCTTCCTCTTTTTCTCTGACTGTCCACCTTTATAGTTGCTAGTCACGTAAGAAATAGTCTGATTCTCCTATTTCTTCCTTGTCTATCTTAGTGTGGATATTCTCCCAAACCTGTCCACCATGGGCAACCCTGCTGTCAATTAAAATACTGGTGGCAAACTTTCCTGCATCACAGCAACAAGTAAGCCATCAAAGTATGATAAAATGACAGACAACATGTGGGTCTCCCTCAGAGAGAGAGAGACAGAGACAGAGACAGAGACAGAGAGATTTATGTCAAGGAATTTGCTCACATGGTTTTAAAGGCTGACAAGTTCATGTATTAGATGTCACACTGGAGTCTTTCCTGACTCACGTAGCTGCAGAGGCTGATGAATCCAAGATCAGGAGGTCAAATAGGCTTTTTGCTTCAGAAGTATAAGAATCCAAGGTCAACAGGTAAGATGGCATGCTGCTGATTCACAGGCTGCAAAAACTAAAGATTTCCAAGATCAGCAGGCAATATGGCAAGCCACTAGCTCAAGTGCAAATAACTGAGAGAAAGATGGTTAAGAGCCAGATGCAGGATCCAAATCCAGCAATAAAGCAAAATTGCTTTGCCAGAACTTCCATGTATATGTGAAACAGGCCACACAACTGAAGAAATTCTCTTTCATTTTCCTGTTCATAGCAGATCATAATCAAGGAGGTAGTTACATTATATATGATCTTACTATGGGGATAACTGCATCACAATTATAAAACCATAAACATAGCTATCAAGTCCTGGTGTGGTGCTTTGAGCAAATGCATCAGACTGCAAAGTTGTTTGAACTGCAAAGTTGGTGGTTCAAGCTCACCAGTTGCTCCTTGGAAACCCTATACAGGGTTGCTATGTGTCAGATTCGATTTGATGGCACTTAACAACAACAACAAACCACTAATAATTTTGTTCCTTTATTCTTTGATCTTCATGTGATTTGGCATCCAACTCTATTCCATCTCAGCTTCTTTACATCTCTCTTTAATTTGTTCATTATTTATCAAAAGTTTGACTCAAGGCATACCCTACACTTATTTTGTCTCATTAGCATAACAAAGAAAACCCACTCCCAAGGAGGATTAGAACCATAGGTATGTTGTAGTTAGGTGCTATGTCATCAGTTCTGACTCATTAAAACCCTATACACAACAGAACAAAACACTGCCTGGTCCTGCTTCAACCTCACCATTGTTGTTACAATACATCTTAGCCTGCTGATATTTTCACTGTGTTAATCCATCTATTTGGGCCTTCGTTTTGTTTTCTTTTTTTTGCTGATACTCCACTTTGCCAAGCATGATGTCCTTCTCCAGAGACTGGTCCCTCCTGATAGCATCTCCAAAGTAGGAGAGATGAAGTCTTGTCATCCTGGCTAAGACTAAGAAGTCAAGCTGTATTTCTTCCAACACAGATTTGCTTTTTTTTCTGGTAGTCTCTAGTACTTTAAATATTCTGTTCCAAATCCATAATTCAAGTGCACCAATTTTTCTGTGGTCTTCATTATTCATTGTTAATTTTCACATGCATATTGTTGTCATTGGCATTATAAAATTACCATCGAGTTTGTTCTGATTCATAGAGACCCTCTATGGGGTTTTCAAGGAGTGGCTGGTGGGATTGAATCACCAACCTTTTAGTTGAAACAAACATAATGTGACTTGAGACAGGCACACCTTAGTTATGAAACTGATATATATGCTATTGAATACTTCAAAGCGTCTTTTGTAGCAGATTTGCCTAATGATATCCATTATTTGCTTTTTTGATTGCTGATTCCATGAGTGTTTGTGGATCCAAGCAAAATGAAGTCTTTGACAACTTGAATCCTTTCTCCATTTATCATGATGTTATTGATTAATCTAGTTGTGAGGAGTTTTGTTTTCTTTACATTGAAGTGCAATCCAAACATAGGCTAAGGTCTTTGATCTTTATCAGTAACATTTCAAGTTTTCTTCACTTCCAGGAAGTAAGGGTGTATCATCTACATATCACAAGTTCTTAATGAGTCTACTTCCAATCCTGATGCTATGTTCTTTTTCATATAACACAACTTCCCAGAATAATAGCTCAGCATACATATTAAATAAGTATGGTGAAAGGAAACAATTGTGGCACACAACTTTCTTGATTCAAACTCGTTTAGTATCCCCTTGGTTTGTTCTAATTACTGTCTCTTGGTCTATGTACAGGTTCCTCATAAACACAATTAAGCATCTGGAATACCCATTCTTTGCAATGGTATCCATTGCTTATCATGATCTACAGAGTCAAATGTCTTTGCATAGTCAATAAAGCACAAGTAACATCTTTCTGATATTCTCTGGTTTTAGTTAAGATCTATCTCATCTCAGCAATGTTATCCCTAATTTCACATTATCTCTTCTGAATCCAACAGTTCCCTGTCAATGTACTAATGTAACCATTTTTTAATTATCCTTAGCAAAATTTTATTTGCATATAATATTAATCAGGAGTCTTGGAGTGGCACTAATGAGATTGTTCAATGATTTCCACATTCCATTGGGACACTTCTCTTTGGAATGGTTTCCAATTAGTTGACCATGTAGCTGCTTTCCAAATGTCTTGGCATAGAAGAGTGAACACCTCTAATGATGCATCATTTTGTTGAACGATTGTATTTGTATTTTGTCAATTTCTGCAGCCTCCATTTATGCCAGTGCCTCCAGTGCAGCTTGAAGATATTCCTTCAGTACCATCAATTCTTGATCATAAGCTGCCTCTTGAATTTGTTGAACATCGACCACTTCTTTTTGGTACAGTGACTCTGTTGATGTTTTCTGCAACATTTAATATTTTACCAATAGAAACCTTCTGTGTTGCAAATCGAGGCTTGAATTTCTTTGTTTGGTTCTGTTGGCTACAGAAATGATGAATGTGTTCTTCCCTTATGGTTTTCTAACTCCAGGACTTTGTACTTCTCATTATAATAATTTACTTTGTCTGTTTGAGTTGCCCTTTGAAAATTTCTGTTCAGCTTTTACTTCCTTATTTCTTTAATTCACTTCAGCTTCTTTATATTCAATAGCAAGTTTCAGAGTCTCTTCTGACTCCCATTTTGGTCTTTTCTTTCCTGTCTTTTTAATGACCTATTGTATTCTTCCTGTATGATGTTCTTGATAGTATCCTACAACTCTTCTAGTCTTCAGTCATTCTTGCCTAATGCATCAAATCTATTGTTGAGATGGTCTTTAACTTTATGTATGATATATTCCAGGCTCTTGTGCAGTTGTTTTAATTTTCTTCAGCTTCAGCCTAAACATAAGCAACTGATGACCTGTTCAATAGTGTGCCTGTGATATTTTTTGACTGATGATATTGAACTTTCCACTGTCGTCTTCCACATATGTATTCAATTTGATTCCTGTGCATGCAATATGGTGAGGTTCATGAATATGGTCATCTGTTATGTTGTTTATAAAAGGTTTTTGTGAGGAATTCCAGTTTGCCAAGGTGGCCAGGTGGTGCAGCTGTTTGGCTGCCACATAAAAGATTAAAAAGGGAAGACCACACCCTGA
>NW_006408726.1:2663224-2681928 GCF_000296735.1 Chrysochloris asiatica
AAAAAAAAAAAAAAAAAGTATTTGCAATGGAGTGGTAATTGGTCTTGCAAAATTTTATTATGTGATCTCCAGCATCATTTCTATCACCAAGGCTATATTTTCCAGCTCTTGATCCTCTTTGCTTCCAACCTTACATTCAAATCACCAGTGCACTTTCATTGCCTGTTTGATCAATTTCAGACTGAAGAAATTTTTAGAATTTCTTAATTGCATCATCATTGGCTTTAGTAGTTTGTACATAAATTTAAATAATAATGGTATTAGCTGGTCTTCCTTGGAGGCATGTGAATGTTTTCCTTCCACATACAGCATTTTACTTCAATACAGTACTTGAAATGTTCATTTTTATGATGAAAATGACTCCATATCTCTTGAATTTGTTGTTTCTAGCAGACTATCTCATAGAATTGTGATTCAAAATGACCAATACCAGTCCATGTCAGCTTATTTATGCTTAAAATCTTGATATTTTTGCATTACATTCCATTTTTGACAGCTTCCAATTTGTCTAGATTCATAATTAGTACATTTCATGTTGCAATTATTAATATATGTTTGCTGTTCATTTTGAGTGTGCCCCATCAGTAATGAAGGTCCTGAAATCTTTGCTCCATTCCTGTCAATATGATTCATTCTACTTTGAGGAGGCAGCTCTTTCCCAGTCTTATTTTGTGAACCTTCCAACCTGAGATGCTCATCTTCCAGCACTGTATCTGACAGTGTTCCACTGCTTTTTATAAGGTTTTTAGTGACTAAACATTCAGAAGTTGTCTGCCTCTCCTTCTTTCTAATTTTCCTTGACTGAAAGCTATTCACCATGTGGCCCTGCTGGTATTTAAAATAACAGTGCTGTAGCCTCCATGATCACAATAACATGTAAGCCACCACACTAGACAAAATGACAGATAAGTACTGGAACCTTTGTATAGGGTTAGGATTTATAACATATATTTTTAGGTGACACAATTTATCCCATGCCAGCATTTTATATACCTTTGTCAAAGAACAAAAATATCTGGCACTCTGCAAAAGCATAAATGGTGAGGTTTATAAGGGAATAAAACAGTTCAAAATGGGGAGCTTACAGGAGAAACCACCATATGATCTCCAGCAAGCTGGGCCTGCAGAATGGTTTAAGTACTGAAAGGTTGGAAATAGTAAATTTTCTGATTGATTAATGTTTGCAGGGCTTTGTGTTATCAGTCATAAGGTAATCATGAGACCCCAGAAGTTTCAGTCAAGAACATAAATATTTCAAAATAAATTACTTTTATAATATGTGGACATTTTGTGACTGGCTAGGATACATATTTTTACAGTTTCATTCTTTCTAAAAATAGATTTTTAAAGAAAGGGAGTGGATAGTAGTTTTCCTGGAACAGTCAGATTACATTCCACCCACTATCATTAACTCAGGGAAGGTAAAGTTTTACAAGAGTCCAGCTGTGGATAAAAGCAGAAATAAAGCTAAAGAGAGGAAAATGGACTCTAATATGGAATGTTGAAGAAATTGAAAAATTCTACCAGCTTCTTTGGGAATTTGGTGGCTTTGTAGGATAAGCATTGAACTTCAAGTCACAGGTTCAGTGGTTCAAGCTCCCACCTGCTCTGGGGAGAAAGATGAGGCTTTCTCCTTTAATAAAGGTTTATAGACTTGGTTACCCTATCCAAGGTAGCTATCAGTTGGAACTGAATTATCAGCACTTATCAACAACTATAACAAACAATCCTGACCCAGCCAAGTTTAGACACAACCTTAATCATCACAGGTGCTGTCAAATCAGTTTCACCTCCTAGCTACCCGATGTAAAATAGAACAAAACACTGCCCATCGTCAGAATTTTTACTATGGTTGAGCTCATTGTTGCACCTGCTGTGTCAATACATCTCAATGGGGCTTTTCCTCATTTTCATGGACACTACTTTACCAAGCATGTTCTTCTCCAGGAACTGGTTCCTCATGATAACATGTCCAAAGTTCTCAATGCAAAAATTTGCCATCATTGCATCTAAGGAGCATTCTGGCAGTACTTTGTCCATTCCTTGCATGGTCAATGTTATATTTAATATTATTTGCAAAAGCCACAATTCATGGTCCAACTTCCACATGCATATGAGGCAATTGAAAATACTATGACTAATGTCAGGCTTACCTTACTACTCAAAGTGACCAAGATAAAGAACCAGAATAATTGCCAAAGTGAGAAATGGTCATAGTCAGAAAGATCATGGAAGGTAGCAAAGCAAAGCTAGAGTTGTATATGAAAATGTTAAGATAATAAGCAAGGTGAAAAATCAATAAAAAGAGTCTATAATTCAAACCAAATCAGATATTAGAAGTGGACAAATAAAACCGGTTCAGGAATGTGACAATTTTGGCTTTGTGTCAACTTGACTGGACCAGAATTCTCAACAAGATTGTAGGTTCAAATTCATCAGTGGTTTCTCAGAAACCCTATATAAAGCTGCTCTAAGTAGGAACCAACTCAATGACACTCAATAACCATGATGTTAATGAGGCCAGATTATGTTCTACAGGATTAGGTTGTATTTTAAGATATAAAAGAAATTAATCAAGCAAGATGAGCTCAGAAGGACTTTCTGTTACAAATAAAGAAGAGCTGGGAGTGGACAGCATCATTTGACCTGGGGTTCCTGTACTGTGAAGCTTCTAGATCCAGGGACAGATTGATGGCAACACACATAGAGAAGTCCAAGGTATGCTGGGTCTCCATATGCTGAGAGGAGACAAGGACATTTCTCCAGAGCTAATATCCTGAATTTGGACTACTAATCTCCTAAACTGTTAGGGAATAAACTTCTGTTTGTGGTATTTCTGTTAAAGCAGCACTAAGTAACTAAGACAAGGACTCATGATGGTAAGGATAAAAGGGCTTGCTGAACTATTTCTATAATATAACATAAATACATGTTGTGTGAAGTTCAGGAAGAATAAAGGTTAAAATTAGCTGACCAAAACTAGAATAGACAAGAAATAGAAGAATCAATTATTAAATGAGAGGATTGTTGTAGGGAGTAGCTAAAAGCATTAATTTAATGGAAAAATAGCATGCTACTTTATCTTCTACAGTTTTTGGTAGAACTAAATAATATATTAATCCAGTCCTTGAGTAGGAACCATATTATTCTATGCAGTATACTATATATATTTATGTACATAGATATATGCATATCTATGTACATAAATATAGATATTGTTAAGTGCTGTTGAGTCATTTCTGACTCAAAGCAACACTGTTTATGGTACCTGAGGCATGGCTGATGAGTTTGAAACACTAAACTTTGCAGTTCAAACCAACCTTGCAGTCCAGTGCTTATTCTACAGCACCACACCAGGCTTTATATATATATATATATATTGTTGTTGGTAAGTACCATTGAGTCGGTTCTGACTCATAGTGACCCTGAACAGGGTTTCCAAGGCTGTAAATCTTTACGGGAGCAGACCACCTCATCTTTCTCCCACGGAACAGCTGGTAGTTTCGAACTGTTGACCTTGCAGTTCACAGCCCGATACATAAGCACTACGCTATTAGAGCTCCATATATATATATTCTTATCAATTGAGAAAATATTGAAGTTGTCAAGGATTTCTTTCTTCTTGGATCAATTATCAACATTCGTGGAAGCAGCAGTCAAGAGATCAGACGACATATTGCATTAGGCAAATCTGCTGCACAGGAACTTTTTAAAGTGTTGAAGAGCAAATATGTCAGTTTGAGCGCTAAGGTGCGCCTGACCCAAGCCATGGTATTTTCAATAACCTCATATGGATGTGAAAGTTGGACAGTGAATAAGGAAGATCGTAGAAGAATTGATGCCTTTGAATTGTGGTGTTGGAGGAGAATACTAAAAGTGCCATAGATTGCCAAAAGAACCAATAGATCTGTTTTGGAAGAAGTGCAGCCAGAGTGCTCCTTGAAGGCCAAGATGGCTAAATTTCATCTCTCATACTTTGAACATATTGTTCAGAGGAAACAGTCGCTGGAGAAGGATGTCATGCTGGGTAAGATGGTGGTTCAGAGAAAAAAAGGAAGACCCCCAATGAGATGGATTGGCCAGGTGGCATCATTGATGGCCTCAAGTGTGGCAGCGGTAGTGAGGTTGGCCCAGGATCAGACATTGTTTTGTTCTGTTGTGCATGGGGTCACTATGAGTTGGTTCCTACTCAATGACAACTGACAACAACAACATATATATAAAGTCGCTGATATGTTGTTGCTGTGAGGTTCTGTTGAGTTGGTACTGATGTATAGTGGCCCTATGCACAACAAAATGAAGCACTGCCCAGTCCTGTGCCAACCTCAATGTTGTTGCTAAGATTTAGTCCATTGTAATTATCACTGTGTCATTCCATCTCTTTGGGGGTCTTCCCCTTTTTCACTGACCCTCCACTTTATCAAGCACGATGTTCTTCATCTGGAAATGATCCTCTTAATAATATATCCAAAGTATGAGTGATGAATTCTGGTCATTTTGGTTTCTGAAGAGCATTCTTGCTATACTTCTTTCAACACAGATTTGTTTGTTCTATGTCAGTAAATTGTACTTTTAATATTCTCCTCTAACATCATAACTCAAATTAATCAATTATCCTACAGTCTTCCTTATTTACTGTCCAATTTTCACATGCATATGAGGCTAGTAAAATACCATGACTTGGGTGAGTTACACCTTAGTCCTGAAAGTGACATCTTTGTCTTGAACACTTTAAAGAGGTCTTCTGAATCACATTTGCCTAATGCAACATGTCAATTGATTTCTTGACTGCTGCTGCCATAAGTATTGATGGTTGACCTGAGCAAAATGAAAACTTTGGGAACTTCAATAATTTCTCCACTTATCTTGATGTTATAGATTTGTCAAGTGGTGAGGATTTTGGTTTTCTCTACTTTAAGGTGCAGCTTATACTGAAGACTGTGGTCTTTGACATTCCTCAGTAAGTATTTTAGGTCCTCTTCTCTTTCAACAAGCAAGGCTTTATCATCTGCATATCTCAGGTTGTTCATCAGTTTTCCTCCTATCCTGATGCCATATTCTTCTTCATATAATTCAGTGTCTCAGATTATTTGCTCACCGTACAGATTGAATAAATGTGATGAAATAATAACACCCTGGTGTACACCTTTCCTAATTTAAAACCATTCAATGTCCCTTCTTTTGTTAGATAACTATCACTTGGTCTATGTAAAGGCTCCTTATGAGCACAACATACATACAACTTTTAAATTTTCAATATGATAGGTTGTGCCTTGGATTAAGCTCTGTAATATTGTTAGGTGTCATTGAGTCAGTACCGACTCTTAGCGGCCCTATTCACAACAGAATGAAACACTGCCTGGTCCTCATCTTTCTCTCACAGAACAGCTGTTAGTTTCAAACTGCTGACCTTGAGGTTAGCTGCCCAACTCATTACCATTACACTACCAGAGTTGTTGGAGGAGAATACTGAAAGTATTGCCATAAAAACAAATCAATCTGTGTTGAAAGAAGTACAGCTGGAATGCTCCCTAGAAACCAGGATGGCCAGACTTTGTCTCTTATACTTCAGACATATTGTCTGGAGGGATCATTCCCCAGAGGAAGATATCATGTTTGGTAAAATGAAGGGTCAGAGAAACAGAGGAAGACCCTAAAAAAGATGGGCTGGCACTGTGGCAGCAGCAATGGGCACAAATGTAGCAACAATTTTACGGTTGGTGCAGGACAGGGCCATGTTTCATCCTGTTGTGCATAGAGTCAATATGAGTTCATACCGACCCTATGGCACCTAACAACATCAACAACAAGTGTTTTCTAAAGCTATGTCACCCTGTATGCACACATTCTCATTTGATCTCCAAAGCCAAGCAGGCTCTTGTCTGGTTAGTACTTGAATAGAAAATTGCTTGGGTGCTCTAAGCTCAGGAGGCCTCCTATAGGGCTGTAGGATACACACTGGACTGAAGTGTTGATTTGAACTGCAAGATCGGCAGTTCAAACTTACCAGCTGTTACTTGTCACCAACTTGGCAGCACTTTAAAAACTCTTAACAACAACAATAATGTAAGATTTAAAACACAATATTTTAGGTTCCTAATGATCAACAAAAGGAACCCCAGTGGCACAGTGGTTATGCACTTGGCTACTAACCAAAAGGTCAAAAACCCACCAGCCACTCAGTGGAAAAATATATGGCAGTCTGCTTCTGTGCAGATTTACAGCCTTGGAAATGCTATGGACCAGTTCTACTCTGTCTTATAGAGTCACTAGGTATCAAATTCAACTCAGTGGCAATCGGTTTAGTTTGTTATGTTTTTATGACCAAATAGATTGGTAATAAAGTCAAATTTAAGGTAATCAATTAATAAAAGTCTAATGATTAAAATTTACTATAAAATTTAGAAATTGTTAATTTCATCGAGCTGGTTCCAACTCGTAGTAACCCTGAATAGGGTTTCTGAGGCGTGGCTGGTGAGCTTGAACTGCTGACTTTATGGTTCAAGCTAACTTTGCAGTCCAGTGCATTAACCCACAGTGCCACACCAAGACTCCATAATCTATATACATACATAGGGTTAGTATTTTGTAGTTCATTTTCCTTGAAACCAAAGAAAAAATTTTTAAATTAATAAAACACATTTTTTTTTTCTCCAGAACATGACATTATATCTAACTAAAGACTCCTAATGTGATGCTGTAGGATCAGCACTGGACTGGGAACTACAAAGTCGGCAGTTTACATTCACCAGCTGCTCCTTGGAAACCCTATACAGGGTTGCTATGAATTGAAACCAACTTAACAGTAATAACAGCATCCTTCAGTATTTAAAATTAAGAGGTATGTCTTCTTATTTTATGATACTATTAAAAATATAATTTTGTTGCTGATGAATGCTTACAGAAAGTTAACAACTAAATGACAATTTTAACAAGCGAATATAATCCCATTAATTTGCTAAAATTAACACTTTTTAAAATTGTGTGGTATTGCAGGATTGTTCTAGACCACAGGGTCAGTAGTTCAAACCCATTGGTTGCTCCTCAGAAACCCTATAGAGGGTTGCTATAGTTCGGAACTGACTGGACAGCACTTAACAACAACACCAACAATAAAGTTGTCCATAGCAAAAATTCAGATCAGGAGCACTTGTCTGCATTGTTTCCATTGTGGCCTCTCTTAGCCACTCAGGCTCTGCAGGAGGAGTGCCTTAAAGTCTCATTATCCTTGTTCTTCCAGATTTGCTTTTCTACCCCTCTCCTTGTTCTCAAGTGTCCTAAATACATTTGGATTTTTTTTTTTTCCAATCCTAAAATAACAGAATAGATGCTTTGCCTTTTCACATTAAAATTCACATAACCTAGATATCTTGAGCCACAAGAATTCCTCACTGAGTTCAAAGAAGGTACCAATACCTAAAATAGAAAGAAACCTGGAAAACAAATACGAAGACATGGATTCTTACCTTAATTCTACCTTGTGCTGCTTCTGTGATGCTGTAAAAGCCCCTTGACTTCAACAGGTAATCAGAATCTTTGTTCTTCCTGCTTTAACAATCTAAGATTTCCAGGTGTTATTTATGCTGTGGTTTAATGCGCTGGACTGCAAAATCATTTGAACTGGGATTCAAGATCACCAGCCTCTCCTCAGATATCCTATACAGGGTCACTTTGGGTCAGAAACGACTCAATGACACTTAACAAAAACAACAAAAACAAAAACATACAAACAAATGTGTTTGTCAATTGTCTTAGCAGCCACTCTACCTGTGGTTAAGCAGCCATTAGCAGATCAAAGGCTATGATAGTTGCAGTCCAGCTTTCCACAAGGGGAAGCAAATATAAGACTTCAACTTCATTTGAAGTTAATATGAAGCTAGTACTCAAATAAATTGCTGTCACTTTATATACATTTTTGAGTGTATTCTCTGCTTTCTCTTCCTCAAAGTGCATTAGAGGAAAAACAGTTTGGTTTTAAGCTTTGCCTCCAAAGCACAGAAGGAAAAAAAAAAATGGTAAAAATGAATGGATCTGAAATTCCTGGACTTCAGAAATAGTTAAAAGTTTGGAAAATAAAAAATCAATTTAAAAAGCATTATTAAATAACAGCAATGTGATAAATCTCTGCAGGAAACTCTTGGAAATTGAAAAATGCATAGGTAAAGCCTTATCTTCTCAAAGGAGCTCACAATCTCATTGCTGCTGCTGCTGCATGCTGTCTAGTCAATTCTGACCCATAGCAACCCTGTATAAAATTTCTAAGGTGGTAAATCTTTATGGGAGCCCCAGCCCACATCTTTCTCAGGTGAAGTGACAGAGATTTGAACCTTGTGGTTAACAGTCAAATGAGTAATCCAATGTACTACCAGAGAACCTTAACAATCTCTTTGCTGTTAAGTACCATGGAGTCATTTTTGACTCAGAGTGACCCTATATAGGGTTTCCAAGGAAAGGCTGGTGAGTTTGAACTGCTGACCTTGTGGTTCAAACTGACCTTGTGGTCTAGTACTTTATCTCACAGTGCTACACCAGGACTCCAAAAATCTCATTAATCAAAGTACCTAGAGAAAATGCAGTCTGTATAATCAACATGAGAAATGTTGAGCGTGTTTTTTTCTTTTCTAACTCCAGGTCTTTTCACATTTCATTATTATATTTTACTTTGTATTCTAGACTGTGCTTTGAAAATTTGAGCTTTTTTGCATCTTCATTTTGCATTTTCATTTATTCTAGTCACTTTAGCTTCTCTATGTTCTAGAGAAAATTTCTGTATCTCACCTGAAATCCATTTTGGTATTTTATTTCTTGTTAATAATATTTATAAATCTTGTTAATAATATTTGCTTTCTTCATGTATGATGTTCTTGATGTCATCCCACAACTTGTCATTAGTGTTCAGTGTGTCAAATCTAAAGGTAGGAGGGTTATACTCAATGTTGGAGTCCTGGTGGGGCGCTGTGGGCTTTGTCAGACTGCAAAATCATTTGAACTGCAAGGTCGGTGGTTCAAGCTCACCAATTGCTCCTTGGAAACCCTATACAGGGTCACTATTGGTTGGAATCAACTCAACGGCACTTAACATCAACCACATATTCAATGTCATATTTTTACTACCAGAGACTTTTTAAATTTTTCTTTAGATACAATTTGAACTTGCACATGAACAACTGATTTTTGTTCCATAGTTGGCTTCTGGCCTCATTCTGATATTAAGCTTCTCTGTCTTTTCTTGTGATTGTTGTTGTTGCTGTTAAGCATTGTTGATGGTCCTAACTCAGAGCTACCCTGTATAGGATTTCCAAGGAGCTGCTGGTGAATTTGAGCCACTAACCTTGTAGTTCAAATCAACCTTGAGGTTAATTGTTTTTTTCCACAGTGACACTCCAGGATTTCTTTGACAGATGTAGTAAATCAGATCTCTTTGTATTTCATATGGTATATATGGCAATACTACCATGAACAAATGTATAGTCACTATTTGTTGTTGAAAAAAATGTTTGTGTAATGAATGTCATTGATTTTGCAAAACTCTATTGTGGGATCTCCAGAGTTGTTGAAAAATTGTTTCTGTAATGAATGTTATTGATCTTGTAAAACTCTATTGTGGGGTACCCAGAGTTGTGTCTTGCACCCCTCTCTGGAATGACTCAAGGTGTCCAGGAAAATTATTGCCTTCCTAAAATACATTTTCAAGTGATGGTCAAATAAATTGCACTATTAAAGATTAAATCTCTGGTTTCAGCATTGGCTTTTTCCTTCAGTCTTTGCAAAGTTGTCTTCAGTCACTTGATCAACTCTTTAAGGCAAATATTCATGAATTTGTTCATGTGGCATTACATTTAAGAGTAATCACACTATTTGATGAGTATTTAGAATCATTGATAAGCTCACATTAAAGTGCATTTATTGTTGAAAAAAAAATGATGTAGACCAAAACCATCCTTCCACAACACTCTTATTCAGAAAGAGTTGATAAATCATTGTAATGGCCACACAAAACTTAGCCACCATATTCAGGTGAATATGAAATTTATTAGGGAAGTTAATAGGTTACAATACAGGATAAGAAAATGTTCATGGCACAGTTGTTCCAGCCAGCTGATAAATGCCCATAGGACACAACACTCCAACAAAAGTCTCAGCCTGAAGGCACTTAGCTGTAGTATCACGGGTCAGCATATGTAGCTCCTCCACTTATGGGAGACACCCCATTCTACAAGCAAAGCTTCTGGTCCAAAGTCACTCAATGTTACTTATACCATGGGATAGGAAGCCCAGAGCTCTCTCTCATGGTATGCTTCTTGGTTCTGCTGCTGCTGCTTTCCTTCCTCTGCTCCAATGTCACAGCTTTCTGTCCCTGGGTCAGGGAGATGCAATGTGCAGGGATCTTAGGGTCCAATGGATGTGTTTTACTCCTGGATCCTTTTATTTGATGGTAGTGAGATACCCTCATCCTGTTTTTGAGAAGATGAATCATTTTATACCTACACTAGAGTTTCAAGTTTTTTACAATTACATAGATCTCTGTTGCCATCTTATCAGTATCTTCTCCCACCTTCTCTTACTCAGACCCATCAGGCAAAAAGTAGTTTCGTAGCAGTTACAAAGACTTAGCCTAGAAAAGGCATACTAAACAATTCACTACATCACAATTGTGATAAGTTCACAATAAAGGCAGCATGTGTTTTAGATCAATTTACAAAAATCAAAGTTTCACTTAAGGGGATGCAATGGAAACATTTTATTCATTGATCCAACCCAGAAAATTGGGTGACATACAACAAGATATCATGACAGAAATATCTAAAAACCTCACTGAAATAAAAGTAAAAGAGGTACATGGTAGTAATGATTGATTGAGAGAACAGCAATAGAAAATGATACTTAAGTCAGTGAATCAGTGTAACCTATAATTATGGACATAGATTCAATGCATTCAAATTGCTGTGAGTTACCCCTTAGATCTTTTCAGTTTTGTTTATCTTTAAAATGGAAGTAATATAAGGATTACATTAGTTATCACAAATACAGCATTTTGAATTTTGTATTTCACAGAGTAGCTTCTTAGTAGATGTCAATGGTTTTTAAAAGAGTTTTGTGCAGACAAGTTTTAATTTCAACTTTAATCCGAAACATTCTATTGTCCAAAGAGAGAAGCTCAAAGATCTCTTCTCATATTTAAGACATCTCGACCATTCTTACTTAGCAAAGATCCTCTATGAACCCCAAAGAATCATGTCACCAAAGATTGTAGACCACCAGCAATATCTTGTTTGAACAGCATTTTAAAAAATGAAATATTTTTAAATTATGATATTTCACATCTTAATACAAAACACATTAGATATATCTTTTGAAAATTTTGAAGCCCTGGCAGCATAAGGCTGTAATTCCAGTGGGTTCACATCTTGTTTTAGCTTCAATCCTGTTCCCATAACATATATAGTTTGCATGCTGATCCCAGAGCTAAGCCTCAGAGACTACCTAGTCCTGAAAATGAACGGTCTTTATTAGTTTTGACACAAAAATTAAAAAGAATCTGGTATTTAAATTAATTTATTTCTTAAAATAATTGGAGAGTTGCTTTGGGTGCAGGTTTTTATTCAGTTTTAGAACTACCTCATATCTTTCCTTTTCTATCTTGAGAATTATGCTTCCATCATTAAAAGGGTGACAGCTAGATAGGAACATGTTGTTGTGAAACGTAGGAAGGGTGGTGGGGATGGTATGCTTAGAAGAATGAAAAAATCACAGAGAAAAACTCCCCACTGAAGCACAAATTATGAAAAGAAAAGAATCAACTTATATTCTAAGTCTCCTTTCTAAAGCCCAATTTGTGCCTTCTAAAACTCTGGTAGCGTAGTGGTTACGAATCGGGCTGCGAACCTTAAGGTCAGCAGTTCGAAACTACCAGCCGCTCCGCGGGAGAAAGATGAGGCTTTCTACTCCTGTAAAGATTTACACCCTCGGAAACCCTGTACAGGGTCGCTATGGGTCGGAACCGACTCGACGGCACTTAACAACAACAACAACAACAAAACAAACATGGGGAAGTTTGAGGGCAAGCATGCCATTCTGCTGAACAGAAAAACAAAACAAAAAAAAATCCCCAGATTCTTGGGTATAGACCTATAGATGCTAGTGAGCCATAGAAATGGAGAATGCTGATCTAGGCAGAACCAGGAATTGTTCAGAACAGAGGCTCTCGACTTTTGGGTCTGGACTGGTGCAAGATGGTAGGTGCAGTGCAGTGAATTATTTAATGTCTCCTCTAGCCACAATCTTGTAAACTCCTACCATACAATATTTTTGCCCTGATGAGTCTGGAGAACAGAAACTGGAAGATGTTGACTGGATCATATGATTCAGATGTGAGTGGTTTAGTAACTGTGATCATAAACCTCTGGAACTCTAACATGAACAAAATGAGCCATCTCAGAAGCATTCCAAATGGGGGAATCTCATGATCATCAAAGAGAAAGAGCTTGTTCTTTTCCCCACCCCTGCTCTCAATGATGAGAAACTTGTGAATAGAAACCAGACAAAGGCGATCTTTATCACCAATCCTATTCAAAACTGTGTTGCAAGTCTTAGCCAGAGCTAAAGGCAAGGAAGGGAAATTAAAGGCATCCAATTTGACAACCACCACTCATCTGTCAATTAGTCATACTGTGGTGGCTTGTGTGATGCTGTGATTCTGGAAGCGATGCCATTGGTATTTTAAATACCAGCAAGGCACCCATGGTGGACAGGTTTCAGCTGAGCTTCCAGACCAGCACAGGCTGTGAAGAAGGAGAGATGGACTGCTTCCAAATTAAAAGAGAACTCACAGATCAGTGAAAATATTTGACAATGACATACTAGACAATGGACTGTTTCCTAAAAGTTATAGAAAATTTTAATACCTCAGCAAGAAAAAGGAAAATGATCCAAGTAAAAATGGTCACAGGATATGAACAGACATTTCATCAAAGAAATTATTCAGATATTCCACAACCAGATGAAGAAATGCTTGTGAAAATTAGCTATTGTTGTTGCTGTGTTAAGTGTCATTGAGTCCATTTGCACTCTTAGCAACCTTTTATAGGGCTCCCAAGGAGTGACTGATGGATTCAAACAAGCAATCTCTGGTTAGTTATCTAGTCCTTATCCTTCAGTGCCACTCTAGGATTTTGCTAGCAAAAAGAAAGATGCAAGTAAAAACAAAAATGAGATATCACCCAATCTCCACAGTAATAGTAAAGATCAAAAACAGAGAGAGCAATAAATACTGGTTAGGGTGTAGAAAGAAACGGATCTTCCTATGTAGCTGGTGGGACTGTAAGATGGATTAACCATTTTGTATAATGGTATGGTGCTTTGTCCAAATGCTGTAAATATAAATACTGTATGACCCAGCAATCCCTCTACTTGGTGGTGGTGGTGGTGATGGTGATGGTGATGATGATGGTGTGCTGTGGAGTCAGTTCATACTCATAGCAACCCTGCATAGGGTTTCTGAGGCTGTAAATCTTTATGGGAGCAGAAAGCCTCATCTTTCTCTAGTGGAACTGCTGGTAATGTAGAACTTCTGACTTTGAGGTCAGCAGTCCAACTCATAGCCACTATGCTACCAGAGCTGCTTCTCTACTTGGTATATATCCTTAATGAATAAGAGCCATGACAAGAATAGATATATGCATACTCTTGTTTCTTGTGGCACCATTCACAATAGCAAAAAGTTGGAGAGAGACTAAATACCCAATATCCCAATATTTATTCATTTCAAGAGATAGCATCAATTATTTTTTAATTATTTTTTGTGCTTAAGTGTTATTCTTCATTGAATATCTCTTATCTCAGGCACTAGAAATATAATGATGTAAATCATCAAGCAAAATGACTTTTTCCAAAGAGCTTATATTCTGGTAAGTAAAACAAATATTAAACACATTTTCACTAAAATATAGAAAATCATGGGGAACAATCTTTATTTGAAGACCAAAGGGGGGAAAAATAGCATTACCCTTGCATGAAAATGTAGATAAAAAACAGTTTTAAGGAGGAAGCAAACAATAATATTCCAAAGTTCTGTAGTGTACTGCACAGGGCTCATTAAAGGAACTGGATGAAATTCTCATATAACATTCTAAAGTATGGTTGAGTTCATTCTACATAAGACAAATTCTACACCCTTACATCTTTTAAAATTAGGCTATTGGAGTCCTGGTGTGGGGTTTTAGGATGAGCACTGGACTACGCATCAGTAGGTTAGCAGTTCAAACCCACCAGTCACTCCTTGGAAACCCTATACAAGGTCAGTATGAGTCATTTTTTTTTTTACTTGATGACATTTAACAACAACAACAACATTAGATATTCTAATTTATTTATTTTTACAAAAAAAACCTTGGGAATCGGTTTTATTTTAGTTCAGAGTTTTAAAAGTCCAAATATTAAGCTGGCAAGGGATATTTTCTTTGTTAGTTTCATGATTTTGTTGTTGTGTGCCATTGAATTGGTTCCTACTGATTGTGACCCTTTGAGGGAGCAGAAAGCTTCATCTTTCTCTCTCTGAGAGGCTGGTGGATTCAGCTTGTTGTTGTTGTGTGTTCTGGAGTCAGTATTGACTCACAGAGACCCTGTATAGGGTTTTCAAGGCTTTAAATCTTTTGTGGAAGTAGAAAGCCTCATTTTTCTCCCAAGGAGTGGCTGGTGGGCTCAAACTGCCATCCTTGTGGTTCACAGTCCAGTGCTTATGTTATGGAGCTATGGCTCTCCCAAGTAAGGAAGTTAATAAGTTACAATTTGGGGTTAGAAATGCTCTGGGCATAGTTGTTCCAGTCAACTTCTAATAAATGTTCAGCAATCCAGTGCTTATCATATGGAGCCACCAGTCTCCTTGGTTTGGTAGCAGGCCAAATTACCCTGAACTCCATTAGAAAGTGGAAGTTCCAGAGTGTCCTTTCACAGACATCCTGAGTCCCTGGACAGGAAGGAGTGATATTATTTTTTTCATATTTTAAATGAAAATCAGCTAAAAGAATATTAAGTCACTTGCTTAAAGTTAATTAGCTTTTAATAGTGACTTTTCTGTGAAAGAAAGACTGCTTATCTATCTTGAATGATAGAGATGAACACAAGAAATTAGAAACTGGTAATTCTAATTCAGAACATATGTAACTTAGTTTCCTAGGACTATCATAATTTTAAAAGCACAGAAATTCATTTCCTCAGTTCGCAAGGCTAGAAGTCTGAATTCAGGGTGTAGCCAACACAAGGTTCTCTTTATCTGTTGGCTCTAGGGGAAATGCAATTGTCTCTCTTTACTTCTATAGGCCTGAGCACTTCTTGGTGTTCCTTAATTTCTGATGGAGGCAGCATCAATGGGCTCAAGGGAGGCAATGATAGTGAGGTTGGCCTAGGATCCAGCAGTGTTTCATTCTGCTGTGCGTAAATTCGCTATGAGTCAGTACCGACTCGATGGTACCTAACAACAACATATCTTCACATAGGGTCTTCTTCTGTGTGTGCTTGTATATCTCTGAGATATCACTCAGAGGCATTAGGTTTCAGACCCACACTACTTGGGCATGGTCCCATTAAAATAATTTTTATAAAAACCCTATTGTAGTGGTTACGAATCGGACTGCTAACCTCAAGGTCAACAGTTCGAAACTACCAGCTGTTCTGCTGGAGAAAGACGAGACTTTCTGCTCCTGTAAAGATTTGCAGCCTTGGAAACCCTGTGTAGGGTCACTATGAGTCAGAACTGACTCCACGGTACTTAACAGCAACAACAATGTGTTCACACAAGATCATTTATACTGGTGGTTGTTGTTAATGGCTGTTGTGTCTCTTCCAACTCATAGGGCTTCCAAGACTGTCAGTTTTTGTTGGGGCAGAAAGTCTCATCTTTATCCTCTGAAGCTACCATGTTCCCCAATTATCAAGACCACTCCTGTATATACAGGTTGTTGTTGTTTAGTGCCGTTAAGTTGGTTCTCTCCCACAGGGTTTCCAAGGAGCAGCTGGTGGGTTTGAACTGCCAACCTTGTGGTTTGCAGTCCAGTGTTACTCCGACAGTATCATACCAGGAGTCCATATACAGGTTAGGATTTCATATATGGAGAGGGAGGGTAGAGTTCAATTCATAACATTATCGAATACAAAATTCAAATTAAGGAGATCTTAAATTCATCTTTCCCTTAACTATTCGTGTATATTTGGTCAGTGGCTCTGCTCTAACAGGATGTTTTGGCTAACAGAGGACAAATAATTAATAATTCAGTCTTTCTGATAAGTTGTATTTTCAACTTTTCTATTTAGTTAAGTGAGATGGTAGACGTTTGCATCTTAGTTTCATCATAAAACTCCAAAGAAAGTCATTATATATACTATTAATGTCCTAGTGTGGCTTTGAAGGTTAATACACTGGACCACAGGGTCAATTTGAACGGAAAGGTGGGTGGTTCAAACAGATCAGCCTTCCTCCAAAACCCTACACAGGATTTCTATGAGTAGGAACTGACTCAAAGGCACATAACCATAACAATAAACCTTGAAGTAATGGTGTGGTGCTATAGGATAGGCATTGGATCAACAAGTTGGTTTGAACTGCCAGTCAGCTAGCTGTTCAAATCCACCAGCCACTCCTCAGAAACCCTCCATGACAATAAATAACAATAACACAAACAATTAGCCATAAAACAGGAATGTCATCTAAGGAAGTCAGAAGGTCACAAAGAATAACTGTAGACTCTCTTGTCTCAGGGATCACACTAATATGATTCATTTGACACAAAGAATTTTTCAGGTGCAGTTTTTACTGTTGGTGTTATCACCAACTCCCAAGGGTCCCTGGTTGAAGGTTGTACCCAGAATGTCAGTTCCTTGGCATGTGCGCACCTCAGCAGACCAACTTCCCACTGCTTCTGGGTATGATGCAGATGAAAGATGCCTAAAACTGATAACAGAAAGTTGACAAAAGCATATTGAAAACTTGCAGGTCTTAGAAGTTGTAGGTACTTGCTGTGTCTGATACATACAAAACAAACCTTCAAACACAAAGAATAATCACTATTCCATATTTTCTTGAGAACCTTTTATAAATACAAATAATATCTATAATTATTATGTATATAGTTTTGCTACCTTGGTATTATTTTCCAGTCCTATTGTTAGCAATACTCATATTGTTACATTTCTTTATATCACTCTTATGACCTCATGGAGTGCTGGTGTGGTGCTGTGGGCTAATGATGCATCAGACTGCAAAGTCAGTTGAACTGCAAGGTTAGTGGTTCAAGTTCACCAACTGCTCCTTGGAAACCCTATACAGGGTTGCTATGGGTCGGAATCAACTGGATGGCACTTACCAACAATGACCTTATATTTTCTTCCCAACTGATTTATTCTAATTCATTAAACTCAGTATTTGTCCTCTTATGTATCACAGAAAATTGTTTACAGGGAACCTTTCACAGGTGAGCTGCCAAAGATTGGCCAATTTTTATTATAGGTATGCAATTCTATTAAAATTGAGGATAATACTCCTAGTGTCTTCTAGATGAAACTTGAACTAGACAAAATAAATCCGTATAACTTCACATCAGCTTGCTGTTATAGAAAAATCATATATTTATTGAAATATTTTGTTAAAGACTATAGAAGAAAAGCATATTAAGGACTAAATTATTTTACTCAAGGAAGATGTGCTGAAAACTACTTAAATAGTTACTTACTGCTGAGCATTTTCTTATTATTTACTTATCTATCTATTTGGTAGAGTTAAATTACTTCATCAATTCATAAAAGACCTTTTGTAAAAAAAAAACAAAAAACGGGGGAGATGACATCTGCCTTGCTCCCACAGCACTCTCTCTGCTCATACGGGATTTAATAATCCAATTTAATGCCACACAGAACTCAGACACCATATTCGCAACTGTGGAGTTTATTGGGGAAGTTAACAGGTTGCAGTAGGTCAGAAATGCTCACACACAGTTGTTACAATGAGGACATACTCTATTCAGCTATGCTCAAAGGCAAACCCCTTTCTCAGCCCACCCAATGTTACAAAATTCTTTTAGAGTTGGTGATAAATGCACACAGGACTCACCACTCCACCACATATTTCAGTCTGAGGGCACTTGACTCTAGCACTTTGGAACAGTAAACCTAGCTATCCCAATTAAGTGCTGGGAACACTCAACTCTGTAAGCAAATCTCCTGCTCAAAGCCACTCAGTTTACTTGCTCTGTGGATTATCTCTGTCTCATGCACTGACTCAGTTCTGCTGCTGCTCCTTTGTCATTCCTCTGCTATTCCTCTGATGAGACAACCTTCTGTCTCTAGGTCAATGAGATTCAATGCACAGGGATCTATCTTGGGGTCATATGAGATATTTCACTTTAAACCCACATTAGAGGTCCAAGTTTTTCCAACCACAATTAACTGTTAAAAATTACAACTGAATAATATCATCCTCTCAGTATTTTCTCCCACTTTTTCTTAACCAGAATCATAAGGAAAAGTTGTTTGGTGGGAGTTATAAGGACTATGCGTAACCATATGAAGAAATCCACTGTACTGCTCCTCTTTTATATATAAGTATGTCTTAATTTTACTATTTCTAAGGAGCTCTGGTAGCGTAGTGGTTACGAATCGGGCTGCGAACCTTAAGGTCAGCGGTTCGAAACTACCAGCTGCTCTGCGGGAGAAAG
>NW_006408726.1:2684543-2685742 GCF_000296735.1 Chrysochloris asiatica
TATTGACATTTTCACAATGTTAAGTCTTCCTATCTAGGAACATGGTATATTCTTCTATTTTTGTAAATCTCTTTTGGTTTCTTGTAGTAGTGTTTTATAGTTTTCTTCATATAGGTCTTTTGTTTCTCTGGTTAGATTTATTCCTAAATATTTCATCCTTTGGCTAGCTATTGTAAATGGTATTGCTTTACTAATTTACTTTTCTTTGGAGCTGTCATTATTAGTTTAGCGTAATCTGACTGATATTTGTACGTTGATCTTGTGCCTTGTCACTTTGCTGAATCTTCCAATAGTAGGTTTTTGGCTGAGTCATTAGGGTTTTCAACACAGGATCATAGCACCTAAAAATAGAGTTTTACTTATTCTTTGAAAATGTGGATACCTTTGATTTCCCTATCTTGTCTTACAGCTCTGGCTAAATCTTCCAACACAATATTGAATAGGAATGGTGCTAAAGGACATCCTTGCCTGGTCCCAGTTCACAAAGGGAAAGCACTCAGTTTCTTTCCATTGAGAGTGATGATAGCTGTTGGTTTTACATTTGTGCTCTTTTATTATGTTATGAATTTTCATTCAATTCTTACTTTGTTTAGTATTTTTATCAGGAATGGGTGTTGGATTTTGTGGAATGCCTTTTCTGCACTGATCTATACGATCATGTGGTTCTTTCATATATATTCATTTTTATGAAAAACTACAGAGGAATTAAACAACACAACCAAACAAGTTGACCTTATAGATGTGTACAGAACATTCAACCCAACAACAAAACAATACATACTATTTTCCGGTGCACATGGAACATCCTCCAGAATAGACCATGTCTTAGGCCACAAAACAAATCTCCATAAATTTACAAATATCAAAATATTACAAACATCTTCTCAGAACACAGTGCTATCAAATTAGAAATCAACAATAGGAAGACCAAGGAAATAAAGTCAAATACATGGAAACGGAATAACACCTTGCTGAAAAGCAACTGGGTAGCAGAAGAAATTAAATGTAAATTCACAAAGTTCCTAGAAACAAATGAGAGTGTAAACACAACATAACAAAATCTTCTGGACATGATGAAAGAGGTACTGAGAGGACAGTTTACTACAATAAATGCACACATCCAAAAAGAAGAAAGAACCAAAATTAACACATTAACACAGCATCTACAACAATTAGAAACAGACCAACAGAAGGAACCT
>NW_006408726.1:2687142-2688278 GCF_000296735.1 Chrysochloris asiatica
TTTCATGGCTACAGTAGTCAAAACAGTTTGGTACTGGTACAACGAAAGATACATTGATCAATCAACCAAATCAAAAATCCAGAAATGAACCCATCCACATACAACCAACTGCTCTTTGAAAAAGTACCTAAATATATCACATGAGGAGTTGATAGTCTCTTCAACAGATGGTACTGGCAGAAGTGGAAAGTGATATGCAAAAGACTGAAACAAGACCTTCACCTCACACCTTATACAAAAACCAAGTCAGCATGGATTAAAGACCTAAATGTAAATCCCAGAATTATGAAGGCCATCAGTGAAAAGATAGGGATATATGGGAGGGGACTAATTCAGGGAATACACAGACTACAAAACATTTTGAAAACCACACAAACAAAAGTAGACAAAATAGTTGAGTGGGACATACTAAAAATTAAAACTGTATCTGCATCAAAAGACTTCACCAGAAGAGTAAAAGGGAAACCACAGAATGGGAAAAAATCATTTGCAATGACACATCAGACATGGGACTCATCTCTAAACTATATAGGAAACTACAACAAGATAAATACAAATAACCCAATTAAAAAAGGGGCACAGGATATGAACCTACACTTCACCAAGGAGGATATCCAGGCAGCCAATAAACATATGAAGAAATGTTCACAATCACTAGCCTTTAGAGTGATGCAAATCAAAATAACAATGAGATATCATCTCACACCAGCAATAACTGCAAAGTTCAAAAAAGTAGAGGACAATAAATGCTGGCGAGGATTTGGAGAGACTAGAACGCCCCTGTATTGCTGGTGGGATTGCAAAATGGTCCAACCACTTTGGAAAACAATATGACGCTTCCTCAGAAGGTTGGACATAGAAATACCTTGTTGTTTTTAAGTGCCATTGAGTCAATTCTGACCCGTAGTGACCCTGTACAGGGTTTCCAAGGCTGTAAATCTTTATGGGAGCAGAAAGCCTCATCTTTCTCCTGCAGAGTGGCTGGCACTTTCAAACTGTTGATCTTAAGTTTCGCAGCCCGACCTTGTGATCCAGCAATTTACCCACAGGAAATATGAGCCATAACATGGATAGATATATGCACACCAATGTTCATAGCAGCACTATTTACAATAGCAAAAAGATGGAGACAGCCT
>NW_006408726.1:2712003-2714091 GCF_000296735.1 Chrysochloris asiatica
GCTCACAGCATCCTTCAAAATTTCAGTTCAAGGCTTGAATTTTTTTTCTTTAATTCTTTGAGATTGAGTAATACTAAGTATGTTCTTCATTTTAGGTTTTTTAACTCCAGGTTTTTGTGCATTTCATTATAATACTTGACTCGGGCTCCTTTTTTTTTATTGTGAATTGAGTGAAAGTTTACAGGGTAGATCATCAGTTTTACATTCAACAAATTATATACTTTGTTTCATTACAATGGTTGGCCCAGGATTGGACATTGTTTCGTTCTGCTGTGCATGGGGTCGCTATGAGTTGGTTCCGACTTGATGGCATCTGACAACAACAACAATTCCCTCCATGTACTATCAGTTAACAGTATTTCTCTCTATTCAGTTTAGTTTTTGTTTTGTTTTGTTTTTAACATTTAGGCATATAAAATAATTTAAACCATCAAAGGGCACATTCTACAAGTCTGCCGCCTGGCCACCAGCTCTCAGTCCCGCTCTTCCCATGAATCTAGAATCCTCAGCTGCTCCCTCTCTCCATGTCCCCATCTCTGCCTCCATCCCTGGTGTTGCTGCTTCTCTGGATAAGGTCCCACATCCCGTTTGTGCTTTTCTACCTTGATGGTCCTGGGGTCCTCTGGACTGTAAGATTAACTACCCTCCCTTTCTATTACAGAACTTCTACCTTTACAACTGTGACAGTCACAATTAATAATGAAAACAATTACTCACTATAACAAATCATAAGAATCTTATCCCCATCTCTTTTGACAAGACCCATCTAGACAAGATGAAACCTATTCAGTGAGAACTCTATCACCATCCCCACCCCCGCCCTCACACACACACATACTCTTAAGCTAAACTCCCTCTTGAAACCTTGTAAGCCAGTCACTTTGATCCTTTATTACTCCTCCCTCCCTCATTTTAGGTAGCCAATTTCAAAGTTACCCATCACTATCTACCCTGTATACAGAGGCGATAGCATTGATACTTGATGTGAAGACTCCTTCCCTCTCTGTTGGTATCTTGAGCTACTACTTCCATGAATACAGGTCAAGTTCAGCAAATTGTCTTTTTTTTTTAACTCTTGTTTCCTTTACCAATTTTTTTTTTTTTTTAATCATCCTCTAGTCAAGTTCTGATTATCAAGCCATCAAGGCTCTTTCAGATGGTTACTATATGCAAATTTGGATGTTTTTATGCATCTCCCCTCACTTCATATCAGCTGCCTGCTTCACTCTCAGCTCTAGCCCTCTGTGGTTATGTCCAGTACAAGACTTTTTGATCACTGTGGCTATGTATTAGGTTTTGATTGGTTAGGAGAAGCCTCATATTTTGTTATTCTTCTTTAGTAATACTTTGGCTATCTGAGGTCTCCTTCATTTCCATATAAAGGTAGTGATTAGTTTTACCATCTTCTAAAGAATGGCATTGGAATCTCAATTGATATTGCAGTAAGTCTATAGATCACTCTGGGTAGACATAACATTTTCACAATGTTAATTCTTTTTCTCTCTGAACATGGTATATTTGTCTTCTTTATAGGCCTCTTTCGGTTTCTTGTAGTAGTGTTTTGTTTTTTAAGTTTTCATTGTGAATTATGTGATTGTTTACATGGGAAAACATTAGCTTTACACTTATCCTATTGTATTTCAGTTCATTGCAATGATTACAACCCCCTTCATGCTTCATCAAACAACCAAAGGGTACACCCCACAAGCCTGCATTCCAGCCGCCAGCACACAGTCCCTCTCCCTCCTTGAGTCCAGAGTCCCCAGCCACTCCATCTCTCCACGACATCATCTCTGCCTCCATCTCTGACATCCCTGCTTCTCTATGTAGGGTTCTGCACTCTGCTCTTCTCTCTTGATGGTCCCAGGGACCTCCGCTCCTGAACTGCAAATCAACCACTCACTTCTTGTTACAAAATGTCTACCTTTACTTTTGTAACCCTCACAGTCATTCACAATAGCAATTATTCACTATTGTACCACAAGAGTCTTATCTCCATCTCCTTTCATCAACCTTATCTAGGCATATTGGAAACCACTCAGTGGAGATTCTACCTCTCCCACACCCTCTGGAACTAGGCTCCCTCTT
>NW_006408726.1:2714191-2715842 GCF_000296735.1 Chrysochloris asiatica
GGGTAGCCAATATCTAAGTTGCCCATCTCTGTCAACCCTGCATAAGAAAGGGGTGGGAATGATCCTCACTGTAAATATTTGTTCTCTCTTTTGAGCTACTACATCCATATGTATAAGTCAAATTCATCAAATTGTTTCAGATTATTCTTTTTTCCCCTTTTTCTTCTTCTAGTCAAATTCTGATCATATGGCCATTGAAGCCAGGTCAAGTGGGTATTATCATATGCCCTCACTTCTTATCAGGGGGATGCTTCACTCTCCACTCTAGTCCTCTGTGGCCATGTCCTGCCATACTGCTGGCCAACCACATCTCAATCCAGTTTCACAGGAGTCTATTGAACATGGTTGGATTTAGCTCACAAATTCATTGCTGTTTTTCCTTCACTTCCCCTTATCAGTGACCAACTTGACACCAGCCAGACCACATGCCTGCTTGTGTATTCCCCTTGTGTCTTAGTTTTGGAAGGGCTTTACTCTGAAGTGATCCAACCACTTGCTAGATGGCTCCCTGGTGAACACTTTGCTTATTCTTGTATAAGTCAATCAGACTGCCATTATTTTTTTATTATTATTTTTCCTGTTGGTCTTTCTTTCAAGAAATATTTTCTGTTCTTATAGCCACTGCAGGCTGGTCTGCTTTTCCTTTCAAGTGGAAATTTCCCACCTCAGAAAATTCTGGATGGGGTTCAGGAATCCACCTATGTTATTAAGCAATGTGCAGGCTCGGCAGGAAGCCTCCTTCACTGGGCAAGTTCTATACCCATTTTAGGTATTCCAATCAGTTATAGGCAGAAGACGGACTTACAATATTTCTATGGTGATGTTTCTGGGTATTCCTTTTTCTCCTCCTCAAGTGTCTACTTTACAATGGTAGACAAGGGGAATCAAAATTCAAAAGACAGCCAATAATCTTAACAGTATTTCCCCTCCTTTACCCATTTGAACCATGCCTCAATCCCTGTATCCCAAGCCCTTTTGTTCCAAGGTTGTGCATACATCATTATTTACCTCTGTCCCACTTAGTCCATACAAACCTCCCTAACTGTTTTTCCATCCGCCTTGTTCTTCCATTCCTTTTCCCCTTCTTGAGTATTGCTCTACCCCCCCCATCAACCAAGTTGTCCTGTATCTATTCCCTACCCTGTGCTCTACCTTCCCCTCACTCCCCTCAACCCACCCCATACGTCCCGATAACCAGCAAAGAATACCCCCTGCCTTTTAGTGTGGGTTCTTTTTCTTAATCTTTTACAATAAATGATCCTATGCAGTATTTCTCCTTTTGTGACTGATTAATTTCATTCAGCATAATGTCCTCAAGGTTCATCCATGTTATGCAGTAGCTTTCAGTGTCCTTGTTATTCTTCAAGGTAGCATAATATGCCATTGTGTGTATGTACCACAGTTTGTTTATCCATTCTGCCATTGATGGGCACTTAGGCTGTCTCCATCTTTTTGCTATTGTAAATAGTACTGATATGAACATTGGTGTGTGTATATCTACTCGTGTTATGGCTCTTATTACTTGTGGGTAAATATCAAGTAGAAGAATTGCTGGATCATAAGGTATCTCTATTTCATATTTTCTGAAGAAGTGCCATATTGCTTTCCAGAGTGGTTAGACCATTTTGCAATCCCACCAGAAACATAGGAG
>NW_006408726.1:2716244-2717849 GCF_000296735.1 Chrysochloris asiatica
TTGTGTCCATTTTTTAATTGGGTTATTTGTCTTTTTTCTTGTACAGGTGTTGTATTTTAGAGATTTGTTCCTTGCCTGATGTTTAGTTGCAAAATAGTTTTTCTCATTCTGTGAGGTCCCTTTTTACTCTTTTTGTGAAGTCTTTTGATGCACATAAGTTTTTAATATTTAGTATGTCCCAATCATCTATTTTGTCTTGTTTTGTGTGTGCAATTTTCACAATGATTGATAGTCTGTTTGTACTCTGTATTAGAACCCTCAAATTTGTCCCTATTTTTTCATTGATGGCTTTTATTATTCAGGGATTCACATTTAGGTCTTTAATCCATGCTGAGTTGGTTTTGCGTATGGCATGAAGTAAAGGTCTTGTTTCAATCTTTTGCATATCGCTTTCCAGTTTTGCCAGTACCATCTATTGAAGAGACTATCTCCTCCCCATGCAATGTACTTAGTTAGGTCCTTTGTCGAAAATCAGTTGGCTGTATGTAGATGGGTTAATTTCTGGATTCTCAAGTCTTTTCTGTTGATCTATATCTCTTTCATTAAATTAATACCAAGCTGCTTTGACCACTGTAACCATGTAGTAAATTTTGAAATAAGGGAGTGACAGGTTTCCAACCTTATTCTTCTTCTTAAGCAGTGCTTTACTTATCCTGGGTCTCATTCCTTCCCATATAAAGTTTGTAAATGTTTTTCCATCTCCTTGAAGAATGTCATTGGAATCTGGATTGGGATTGCATTATATGTGTAGATTGATTTGGGCAGTATTGACATTTTCACAATGTTAAGTCTTTCTATCCAGGAGCATAGTATATTCTTCCATTTCTGTAAGTCTCTTTTGGATTCTTGTAGCAATTTTTTCTAGTTTTCTTTGTATAGGTCCTTTGTTTCTCTGGTTACATTTATTCCTAGATATTTCATCCTTTGGGTGACTATTATAAATGGTATTGCTTTCCTAATGTGCTTTTCAGCACTGTCATTGTTAGTATAGAAGAATCCAACTGATTTTTTTTTCAAGTTTTGAAACCCCCTTTTATGTATATTCTCATTTTTACATTACATTCAAAATATCATGGTGACTAAAACAATTAGCAGTTCTTACTTATAGAAGTTTATAAACATTTGTTGTTGCTGCTGTTAGATGCCATCAAGTCGGCTCAGACTCATAGTGACCCTGTGCACAACAGAGTGAAACACAACCCTGTCCTGCACCATTCAGTAATTGCTATACTTGAGTCCATTGCTGCTACCACTGTACCATTCCATCTTGTTGGAGATCTCTATTTTCTGCTGTCCCTCCTCTTTACCATGCATGATATCCTTCTCCAGGGACTGGTCCCTCCTGATAACATGTCTGAAGTATGAGAGATGAAGTCTGACAATCTTGGCTTTTAGGAGCATTCTTGTTATACTTCTTCCAACACAGATTTGGTTGTTCTTCTGGCAGTCCATGGTACTTATAATATTCGTTTCAAACACCATAACTCAAATGCATCAATTATTCTAAAGTCTTCCTTATTAATTGTCCAACTTTTACATGCATATGAGGCTATTGAAAATACCATGACTCAGAGATGGGGGCATGGAGAGGGGGAGTGGCTGAGG
>NW_006408726.1:2718334-2728397 GCF_000296735.1 Chrysochloris asiatica
TTGCACCAGTTGTGAGGATTTTTGTTTTCTTTACATTGAGATGCAACCCATAACAAAGACTGTGGTATTTGATCTTCATCAATAAATATTTTAAATCTTCCTCACTTCCAACAAGCATGATTGTATCATCTGCATATCTCAGGTTCCTCCAATCCTGATGTCACATTCTTCTTCATATAATCTAGCTTCTCAGATTATTTGCTAATAATACAAATTGAATAAATATGATGAAATAATACAAACCTGACACACATCTTTCTTGATTTTAAGCCATTTCATGCCCCCTTGTTCTGTTTGAATGACTGCATGTTGATTTATGTACATATCGGTTACTCATGAGCATAATAAATATTCCAGAATCCTCATTCTTCACAATGTTGTACTCAGTTTGTCATGATCCACACAGTCAAAAACCTTTACAAACTCAGTAAAGCACAGGTAAACACCTTTCTGGTATTCTCTACTTTCTGCCAAGATTCATCTAACGTCAGCAATGATATCTCTTATTCCATGTCCTTATCTAAATTCAACTTGAACCTCTGGCAGTTCCCAGTCAATGCATTCTTGCAGCCATTTTTTAATTATCTTTAGCAAATTTTTACTTATATGTGATATTAATGATAAAGTCAGATTATTTCTGCATTCTGTTGGGTCACCTCTCTTTGGAATATGCACAAATATGGATATCTTCCAAACAGTTGGTGAGGTAGCTATCTTCCAAATTTCTTGGCATAGATGAGTGAGTTCCTCCAGTGCCCCATCAATTTGTTCAAAAATTTCTGTTTGTATTCCACCAATTCTCAGAGCCTTGTTCTTTACCAATTTCTTCAGTGCACACTGAACTTCTTCCTTCAATACCATTAGCTCTTGATCATATGCTACCTCTTGAAATGGTTGAACATCGACCATTTCTTTTTGGTGCAGTGACTTGGTATATTCTTTCCATCTTCTTTTGATGGTTTCTGCATCATTCAATGTTTTGCCCAAAGAATCCTTCAATATTGCAGTTTGAGATCTGATTTTTTCCCTAGTTCTTTCAGCTAGAGAAATTCTCAGTGTGTTCTCCCTTTTGGCTTTCTAACTTCAGATCTTTGCACATTTCATTACAATATTTGACTTTGTCTTCTCAAGTAGCTCTTAGAAAATTTCTGTTCAGCTCTCTCTTTTTTTTTTTTTTTTTTTTTTTTTTTATTTTTTTTTTTTTTTTTTTTTTTTACAGTTTTCATCTTGTTGCTTTATTCAGTTTGCTCCAAGGGCAAGAATCAATAGCAGTAGGGATGGATCACAAACATGATTTTGATTGACTCACAAGCCCAATCAGTGGAATCTGAACAACGGAAAATGTTACACAAGTTGCAAAGAAAGCACTCTTGGAGCCCACTACCATGACAGCATGTGGGAATGGTACCACTGCAACAGGATCTCTCACTCACCTGTTCCTTTCTAGACAGTTCTGGGGTCTCTGCTGCACATCTCTCATATACATATCCCTGCTCATTTCCCTTGACATGAAATAGGACTTGACAGAAACTCTTCCTAGATCTTACTCTTGCTGCACTTGAGTGGTTCCTATACCTACGGCACTGGCATATGCGGTCAGGATCTCCACTATCTGTTTCCTTTCTAGGGTCATTCGGGCTTCGTGCAGCCAGTCCTGTGCTACTCGTCTGGACTCCCCTTTCAGCTGATTGACAAACTTTGCTGCCAGCTCCAGATCGCCATGCTCAATGCAATAGGAGGCATACGACAATAACTTAAATGTGCTCATAACCTCAGCGCAGAGCTCCGGTGGCGGCTTCAGCTGCTTAGGTGGGAATAAGAGCAGGGACTGCAGGTAGGAGAGGAAGTACTGGTACAAGCTATTTCTGGTTTCATCGATCATCGCTACTCTTCGGGCCGGTTTTTGGACAGCATAGAAACAGGCTCTAAGGGTCTCTTCACTGTACACCCCACGGGTCAGGGACTCTGGAGGTATAGCTGCGGTTAGAGCCTGGACAAATTCATTATCAGAACAGATGACTTTGATGGCCTCGACTGCACTGCCCAGTGGCACAGTGGGCAGATCTGCAGATGCTGTCTTCATGCTGTACTTTAAGGCCTCAACCAAAAGCCATAGTTGGTGGGCTTTTCTGGCCTCCTCTTCAGCAACTGCATGACTCTGAACAGCCTGTTCAATTCCTCTCAGTCTGGCATAGGCTGTGTTTATATCTAGAGTAAAGTTGTCAACTTGCTCTTGACTGAGACGACGAAATTCTAATTCTTTTTCGGCAAGTTTCTCAGACATGGCCTTCTCAAGTTCATATTTCAGTTCCTGTTCTTGGACCCTAAGGGCATCACGTAAGTGATCTGTGTGGGCAGCAGCCTGTCGACGGAGCTGTGTTCTCGTTTCAATTTCCATGGCATCTCGAACTTCATCTACCTTTCTGTCCTGTTCAGACACTATTTCACTTCTGTGATGTTCTAATGCTTTGGCCATCGCAGAGTCAAATGCCTGCTTTTCTTCCAGCTTTTGTTTTTCCAAGGCTAATGCAATGTGCTGCTTCTCCGTAGCTTTCTGTTCTGCTAGCTCTCTGTTTAGCTGGTCAATACGGTGATGGGCATGAGCAATCAGGGAGTTCAGATCATCAGTAGACAGCTTGTCAGCTAGATCAGAAATACTCATCCCTTTCCACCCAGGCAGAACTTCTGGAGTAATACTGTCCAGTTCTCGCTTGAAGTCATCCCGACCTTGGACCACCAGTTCATGATACTGAGATACAACCTTAGCTTCAGACTGAACTGCTTGGACCTTTTGGACCACATTATCAAGATCAACGATCATGTTGTGCAGTTTCCCTTCTGCCGCAGTTATATGAGGTTTGGCCCCAGCAATTTCCTTTTTCTTGGCATTTTCAATTACACTTTTCATCTTCTCTAACTCTTCTTTGGCTTCATCTACTGCCTTTCTGCGTTCCTTCAATGCACCCTCCACTGTGCGCCACTGAGCTGACTTCTTCTCCCCTGCAATCTCAACATTGTCCATTGCTGCTTTCAGTATACTGGAGTGTGCGTTCACGGCCTGGACTGCAGCAGTCTGAGCTGCGATTGCCTGGAGAGTGGTGCGAGCAGTTTGACTTAGTGCATCTTCTAAGTCCTTGGCTATAGACTCAATTTTAACTTGTTCTTGTTTTTCCTGTTGTGCAAGGCGAGCTACAACTTCTTCAGGTGGTCGTTCTCTTACAGAAGATGAGGATGCTTCCTCTGTAGTTGCAGGTGTGGGTTTCCTTCATGGAGATCAGATTTTTGGGTTCTTGATGCTGAACCGCAGGAGTTGGGACCGACAGTGTATCACCTGCTGTTGCTGAAGTTGGAGTGTCTCCCTTTTGTTTCTGGAGGTATGAGGCAGGTTGATTAGATCCTTTCATTGCCTCGGATACACTAGAGATTTTTAGTGGACCAGAATGAATCGGCTTCTTTGGCAATGGAACATCATAAGGTGCAGAACCAAGAATCATTTCAAAGAGTTTGTCAGAGTAAGGTATGGTCTTCTCTACACTTTCTCGGAAATGGGAATCCAATTTGGCATACAGGATAATGCCACCAACACCTCCACCAACAAACAAAAGGCCAGTTCCAACAATTTTGCCAGCAGTCACACCAGATCTGCTTGATGTAGAGTATCTACGGCATGGTCGCAGTGGATGAAGGACAAACTTTCCACACAGACAACTCTGAGCGGCAGCGGTCACACCCGATAACTGACAGGCCCGCAGCATCATGGAGGCCGGGTGTACGGTGATACTGGTGCGCCTGTTCAGCTCTTTTACCTCCTCATTTCTTCCATTTGCTTTAGCATCTCTATGCTGGAGTGCAAGTTTTAAACTCTCTTCTGACATCCATTTTGGTGTTTTCCTTGCTTCTTGTCTTCTTAATGACCTTTTGTTTTCTTCCTGTATGATGTTCTAGATGTCATCCCACAACTCTTCTGGTCTTCATTGTCTAATGCATCAGATCTATTCTTCAGATGATCTCTAAATTCAGGAGGGATATATTCAAGATCATATTGGCTCTTGTGAACTTGTTTTAACTTTCTTCAGCTGAAATTGCATATGAGCAATTGGTAATCTGTTCCACAGTCTGCTCCTGGTCTTGTTATGGGTGATGTTATGGAGCTTTTAAACCATCTCTTTATACATGTGTAGTCAGTTTGATTTCTGTGTATCTATCTGGTGATGTACATGTATGTGTATAGTCATCTTTTATGTTGATTTAAAAACGTATTTGTGATGAAATCATTGTTCTTGCAAAATTGTATCGTACAATATTCAGCATCATTTCTATCACCAAAGCCATATTTTCCAAATACTGATCCTTCCTCTTTGTTTCCAACATTTGCCTTGCAATTGCCAGTAATTATCAATACATTTAGATTGTATGTTTAATCGATTTCAGACTGAAGAAGATGGTAAAATTCTTCAATGTTATTACTACTGACTTTGGTGTGTGATTCATAAATTTGAATAATAGTGGTATTAAATGGTCTTTCTTGTTGGCATGTAGATGATATCTTATCACAGATAGCATTGTACTTCTAGACAGATCTTTGATATGTTCTTTTTGATCATGAAAGCAACACCATTCTGCTTCAATTTGCCATTTCCGGAACAGTAAATCATGTGGTTGTCAGATTCTAAATTGCCAATACTGGTCCATTTCAGCTAGCTAATGCTAGGATATCGATGTTTATGCTTTCCTTTTCATTTCTGATAATTTCCAATTTTCATAGAATCATACTCTGTACATCCCATATTCCTATTATTAATTGATGTTTACAGCTGTTTCACTTCATTTTGAGTTTGCTCCAACAGCAACTGAAGTTCCTAAAGGCTTTACTCCATTCATGTCATCATGGTCAACTCTATTCTGAGGAGAGAGCTCTTCCCAAGTTGTATTTTTGTGCCTTCCAACCTGTAGGACTCATCTTCTGACATTATATCTGGCAATATTCTGGTAGTATTCATGAAGTGTCTGTACTCAATATTCTTGTGCTGACAGTGTTCCTCTGCTAGCCATAAAGGTTTTTTTCAGAAGTAGTAAGTCTCTCCTTCCTAGTCTGTCTTCATCTGGAAGCATATCTAAAACCTGTCCATGGTGGGTGACCCTGCTGGTATTTAAAATACTCATAGCAGGGACTTCTAGTTTGGGGGCAGGAGAAGTGAAGACAGGCAGTGGAGGCTTCTCAGTGCAGGTGCTAAAAACCAGAGACGTCACTTTGCCAGAAGAGTTTTAGAACTTTGGATCTTATATAAAGTGGGGGGCATCAGTTTTCAACACCCATCAGTGGAGAAATCTGACTGCAGCAGTAATAAATGTCAATTTTTGAATGAAAGGATTTCAGATTCAAATGGCCAATACCTGTCTGTCTCAGTTGATCTTTATGTGTTCCATTTCACTTTTGACAATTTCCAATTTTCCTAGATTCATACTTTGTATAGTCCATGTTATGATTATTAATGTATGTTTGCAGCTGTTTCTCCTCATTTTTAGTGGTGCCCCATCAGCCTATGAAGGTCCCAAATGATTTACTCCATTCACATCGTTATGGTCAACTCTACATTCAGGAGGCCACACTTTTCCAGTTATATTATCAGTGCCTTTTAACCTGGGGGGCTCTTCTTCCATCACTATATGTGACAATGTTCTACTGCTGTTCATAAGCTTTTTATCTTCTGGTACTCTATCTAACAATTTTTCTCTGTTATATATGTAGTTTTCAGTAGGTAAGCATTCAGAAATTGTTTACCTCTCCTTCTTCGTAATCTGTCTTAGTCTGGAAGCTCCTCTGAAAACTGTATAACATGATTGACCCTATTGGTATGTCAAATATTGGTGGCACATTTTTCAGCATTACAGAAATATGAAAGCCACCACAGTATGAAAAATTGACAGTCCAATGGTGCATGGTGAGAAATAAGCTGTTGAATAACAGATAATTTTGAATATAGCAGAGACAACTCATGCAGAAATCACATACATAAAGTCAATAAGCAGACATTGAGCAGTTTACCATTTAGGATATTACCTATGACAAGCACAGAGCAAAAGGAAATCACTCATTGCTCTCCACTACTAAGAGAATAACAGCTTTCCTTACAGGCATATGATTTTCAGTGGAATGCCTTGAAAACCAGGTCTTGAAAACAATGTAAAACATTTCATGTTTAATCACCACATAGTTTATTGCTTTTGCAATATACACATTACAACCAAGTACTACAGTAGGATCTAGTGAATTGGTGGACAGGTTTCAGCAGAGCTTCCAGGCTAAGACAGAAAGGCCTGAAATATAGTGAACCTGTCTAGTGAAAACCTTTTGTATTACAACAGAATATTGTCTTAGGTAGTGTGAAAAAATGAGGCCCCTAAAATAGGAGGTTAAGTCCTGGTGTAGGGCCATAGGATAAGCACTGTGCGGCAAGGTCAGTTTCCTACCAGCTGCTGCTTAGAAATCATACATAGGGTTGATGTGAGTTGGGACTGACTCAATGGCACTTAACAACAAAAAGTTAGAAGGCACTACATGATGGCATCAACAATCATTTTCAGTGTTACAGTGATTAGGAATAAGGTGCCAGATTAGTCAATATTTTGTTCTGTTGTACATGGGGTCATCATGAATATAGTTGACTTCATTTCAATTAGCAGCAACATAGAAGCTATTTTGGAGCTCAAGTAGAGACTTTTACATTGGGCTGTAGAACAATCCAACAACAGCAAAGTCCTAATCCCTATCACCACTCCAATCTAGACAATTCATTCTATGTGACCACTATACCATATGAGTCAGGCCAATAATCTGATAGAACAGAATCAGATGCAGGGCATGTATCTAAATATCAGAGCCATATAAGATGCTAAATCTACTCACTTTCTTTTTGGAGTGAGAAAATCAAAGACTAACACACTGCCATCAAGTAAATTCTGATTCACGGTGACCACTTGTGTTACAAAATGGAATAATAACTTTTTTATTATTAATAACATTTAATAATCTTGTTTATAATCTTTACAGAAGTACATCACCAAGATTTTCTTCTTTGGGATTACTGGGTGGGTTTAAACTACTGATCTTTAATATCTTATCACAAATCACTTGTGCCATGCAGGGATCTTGCTATAAAAGAAAGAGGAGGAAACTGTCACATCGAGTACATTATGTGGTAAATATTTTGCATAGCATTTGTAATCCAACCAGGTCAATTTAAGCCTGTGATGATGTTATCAGAAACTAGCCTCTCTATCTAAAGAAGATGTCAGAGGGAACATTCTTACAGGTGCTCAGGGAAGAAGGACTCCAGTAATTCTGCTTCTGCCAATCATGCCACCATGTCACTGACTCCTTAGCTGATGACATTAATAGTTTTCTGCTGGGCAGAATTTTCCTTTGGTAAAAATCACAGATGATGCATGTTAATCTCTGGCAATGAAACAGGCATGTTATTAATTCCAGGTTTTATTTCACCCTACGTAGTACTAACCTCATATGCATGCAAAAGCTGGACAGTGAATATGGAAGACCATAGAGGAATTGATGCTTTTGAGTTATGGTGTTGGAGGAGAATATTGAAAGTACCGTGGGCTACCAAAAGAACAAACAGATCTGTGTTGGAAGAAGATCAGCCAGAGTGCTCCTTGGAGGCCAGAATAGCTAAACTTCATCTATTATACTTCAGACATATTGTCAGGATGGACCAGTCACTGGAGAAGGATATCATGTTTGGTAAGGTGGGGTGTCAGAGAAAAAGAGGAAGACCCCCAACGAGATGGCAAAGTGGCAGCATCAATGGGCTCAAGAATGGCAGCAATTGTGAGGTTGATCCAGGACTGGGCAGGATTTCATTCTGTTGTGCATAGGGTCTCTATGAGTCAGTACTAACTTGATGGCACCTGACAGCAACAACAACAATTACTAACCAAAACCAATTACCATAGAGTCACCTGCAACTCATGGTAACTCCATGTTTTCAGAGTAAAACTGTGCTTTCTTGGGTTTTTAATGGTTTATTTTTGGAAGTAGATCATCTGACCTTTCTTTTGAACCACCTCAAACCTCAATCCTTCTGAACTCAAACCTCAAACATTTCACTTAGCAGCAGTGCATGTTAACTATTTGCACTACTTGGTGACTCTGACTCAACAAAGGTATGACTATTACAACTTCCCTACAGACAAATTACACAAAGGAATTACCAGAACTATCAAAAATCATTTTATGCTCAGATCATACTGTGTATCTTTTAACAAAACACAGACAGTATCTTGCTGGGAAGGCCTCATGACTCATTCCTGGCTCTTTTCTCTGTTACCACACACCTTGTTCCCAGGTCTGCATATTTCATAGACAGAAATTCAAATCTAACAAAACCCTACTCTGTTAAGGGAATGAGGGATTAAAATAAGAAGCCAACATTTAGTCAGCGTTTATATAATTGTCTAAGAATGATTATATGCAGAGTATAAGCTAATCTTGTTAAAACCTCTGTGGAGTAGATATTACCATCCTTTTTTAGCAGATGGGAAACTATCTCAGGGAACTTAAATTGTTTGCTTAAAGCCACACAACTCTTGAATTGCAGGGACTAGACATGTATTCAATTTTGGTCAACTCTACATTCAACAATTTCCTAAAGATTATAAAAATATAAGATAATTTTGAAGAAGAAAATGTGAAGATACAACTTTTTTTAAGTTCTTTATAAAAAAATGTAAAATCCTTCATGCAATTATGTCATGTTCATCTGGATTACCATCAATTGCTTAAAGAAAATATCTAAAAAACTTTAGAAAGTTTATAAATTTATTAAAAAGTAAGGTGCTACTATTATTAATTTTTTGTTTTATAAGTTTTTATTGTGAACTATGTGTTAGTTTACACAGGTGAACATAATCTGTACATTTATCCTGTCATATTTTGTTTCATTGCAATGATCACAATTCCCTGAATGCATCATCAAACAACCAAAGGGTATGCCCCACAGTCCTGTCTCCCCTCCCCCAGCCCCACCAGTACACATCCCCTCTCCCTCACTGAGTCCAGAGTCTGCAGTTGCTCCTTCTGTCTATGTCATCAGCTCTGCTTCCAACCCTAACATCACTGTCTTCCCAAACAGGGTCTCACACTTCACTTTTCTCCCTTGATGGTCCAGGGTTCTCTACTCTTTGACTGCAAAATCAACCACTCTCCTCCTTTTGCTACCAAACCTTTACATTTACCTTTCCAACACTCACTGTCAGACCTGATAGCAATCATTCCCTATTGAACCACAGGAGTTCTATCCCCCTCTCCTTTTATCAACCCCATCCTGACAGGTTGGAAAAAATTCACTGGAGATTCTACCTTTCCCTGTAGCCGATGGAGCTAGGTTCCCTAATGAAAGCTTGTAAGCCTATCACTTCATGCCTTTGTAGTTCCCCCATTTTTGGTAGCCAATGACTAAGTTATCCATCCCTGTTGACCCTGTGTACCAACACATTTGGAATGATCCTGTTTTGTGGAATTGGTGAATATTTTGCTCTCTATATTTTCAAAGGCAATAGTAAAATTTCAAAAGGTTTAAACCTTAAACCAAATATATTAACAGAAGTTTTCGTATCACAAAACAATTGTTAATTTTAAATAGTAAAACATGTCTGTTTTGAGCATTGTACTCTTTTAAGATCTATATGAGGGTCAATATGATAAAAACAAAATAAGAAATAGGAACTTTAGATGGCAGTGAATTTATGTCAATAACAGAGTTGTTGTTGTTGTTGTTGTTGTTGTCAGGTACCATCCAGTCGGAACCGACTCATAGCGACCCCATGCACAGCAGAACGAAACAATGTTCGATCCTGGGCCAACCTCATGTACCGCTGCCACATTTGAGTCCATCAATGATGCCACCTGGCTGATCCATCTCGTTGGGGGTCTTCCTCTTTTACTCTGACCCTCCACCCTATCCAGCATGACATCCTTCTCCAACGATTGTTTCCTCCGGACAATATGTCCAAAGTAGGAGAGACGAAGCTTAGCCATCCTGGCCTC
>NW_006408726.1:2761513-2774649 GCF_000296735.1 Chrysochloris asiatica
AAAATAATAATAATAATAAGGAAGAAAAATCTATAGCTTAATATAAGTATGTTTTTAAAGTCCTAACTCTCTTTCAGTCACTTCAGCCCTCCTCTCCTTGCTGTTAGGTGCTGTCTAATCAATTCCGACCTGTAGTGACCCTGTATAGGGTCTCCGAGGAGCGGCTGGCGGGCATGAACTACTTACCCTGCAGCTCAAAAGGCCCTGCAGTGCATCACTTCAGCCCACAGCGCTGTGCCTGACTCCTCTCAAACCAGTGAAAACAAAACAGCAGACCACATATGACGTGTATCTGTGTCCCCATCATAGGGCCTCTGAGGAGTGGCCCATGAGCTTGAACCACTGACCCCACAGACCAAAAGGCCCTTCAGTGGCACCCCTATCCACAGCGCTACAATGGGACTCCTCTCAAACCAGTGAATGTAAGACAACCAAATAGGACACACATTCATGTCTCCTGTATAAGTTTTCCGATGAGTGGCTGGTGGGCATGAACCACCGACTCTGTCCCACTGGCCTCATCATTCAAAAGAGTTTGCAGTGCAGCATCTCAACCCACTGCACTATGCTCAGCTCCCTCTCAAACCAGTGAAAAAAGGCAGACCAAACCCGGGTCTCAGCCTTGCCCGGGTGTGTAAGCTCCTGGCAGAGGAAAGCGTCAGTGGTAGGGGCGGGTCCCGGCCCCTCAGCTAAGCCCCTACTTCCACTCACCCAGATGTATATGGGCAAACCGTGAGTGCACCCATTCCCGACACCGAAGAAAAAAAACAAGATCGGAACCACCCAAAATCGGCAAAGCACACTGTCCACCTTTCTTTTTTTTTTGTTTTTTTTCCCCCCTAAATGTTCCTGCGGAGCATTTCTGGGGCATCTCTGCAGCCCCTATTTAGTCCAGCTGCTCTGTCTCAACCAGGATGTGGGCCCAGTTCTCCTAGCCTGGATGGCGAACTCAAGGGTACGCGACTTCCCGCCTCCACTCCAAATTCCACTGGCTACAAGCCTCCAAGCCTCCAAACCACTCCTATCTCTGTGGGTCCAAATCCCAGAGCTCTGTCTTCTCTCCTTACTGCCTGGAATTCCGAGCCACTTTTGAAGGCGACCTTCACTATGCCTACAATTCTAAAGGCTTTGTGGTCTGGCGGATTAAACCACAGCAGGGGTGCTTTGTTACTGGTATTAAGCTGCTACTCAGCTTGGGTTAGCCCAAAGCTTGATGCTTTCATGGGCGGGCCTGAGGCTAGGAGGCTGTGCAGAGGGCTGGTTTAGGCTGAAGGGGTGGGGGATGGGCTTCATGCTTGTAGACAGATAGGGTCTGTTTTTGATGACATCTAAAATGCCTCTCTTTGTCTCCCTGTGCCTTGAGCCCCTCAATTTGTCCTATATACTCTCCGGTAATGCCCAATGTGGCAATGAGGACCGCCCTGGGATGGACTATGTTGGTTCATGTGGCCCCACCAATTCTCTGAGAGCGTCAGCCCTTTGAATGGGTCTGCTCAGGCCCTGTTAGGTTCTGCAGTGGGCGGGGCCTTCCCCAAGAGGAGCCTAGAGCAGGCGGGTGGAAGTTAAAAATGCTGATAACTCCTCAATAGTTTGATCCTTCAAAAAAATGAGTTCATAAAGTTGCAGCCTAATGTTTTATGTTTGCCCAAAAGCTGTCTGTCTACCAGGCAGGGGCCCCTATTTGTGATACCACCCCTTCCTTTCTCCCGAGGCTGCGTACCTTTCTTGCCCGGTCAGGGAAGTGCTGCCCCTCTTGTCTCCATGAATTCTTGAAGAGCCATCATATTTAATATTCTTTGCCAATACCATAATTCAGCGGTTTCAATTCTTTGGTCTTTTTTATTTCTTGTGAAGTTTTTACATGGAAATAACAAAGCTTGGGTCAAGTGTAAGTTAGGCTTCAACGTGACATCTTGGTTTTTCAGCCCTTTAAAGAGACCTTTTTCAACGTAATTGCCCAATTCAATATGTCATTTGATTTCTTGACTGTTGCTTTCATAGAGATTGATTGTGGATCCAAGTAAAGTGAACTACTCATCAACTTCACACTTCTCCTTTTCTGTTTATCATGAAGTTGCTTATTGGCCCAGCTATGAAGATTTTTGTTTTGTTTTTACATTGAGTTTCAATTCACACTGAAGGCTGTAGTGTCTAATTTCGTCAGTAAATGCTTTAAATCCTTTTCTATTTCAGCAATTATTAATTAATCACCATGTACATGGTAGAGTGATAGGAAATCTCCCTCAATCTCAATGCTGCATTCTTATTCTATAGTGTATATTTTCAGATTATTTTCTCAGCATACAGATTGAACAAATATGGTGAAATGATACATCCCTATCACACATCTTTCCTTATTTTAAACTATGCAATGTCCCCTTCAAACAAATGTCACTTTTTATTTTTTTTATGTTTATATTGCAAATTGAGTGATAGTTTACATGGGGAAATGTTAGTTTTACATTCATCATTTCATTGCAATGATTACAATTTCTTCTGTGCATCGTCATTCAACAGTATTTGTTTTTGGGTTTTTTTTGGGGGGGTGGGGGTGGGGATGTGCAATATATGTATATATATTCATTTATATATAATATTTAATCATTTAAACAACCAAAGGACACATTCTTCAAGCTTTCAAGCCTACTACCTGGATGCTAGGACACAGCCTTTCTCTTTCCATTAGTCTAGAATCCTCAGCTGCTGTATCTCCCCATGTCCTCATATCTGTCTCCACCTCTGCTGTTGCTGCTACTCTGGATAGAGTCCCATGTTCTGCTCATGCACTTCTCCCTTGATAGTCCTAGGGTACTCTGTTCTTGGATTATAAGATTAACTGCTTCCCTCTTTTTGTTACAAAATTTCTGGCTTTAGAGTTGTGACAGTCACAATTAGTCACGATAACAATTACTATTGAATCATAAGAATCTTATCCCCATCTCCTTTCACCAGACCCGTCTAGACAAGATAAAAACTATTCAGTGGAGATATTACCTTCCCCCCAACACTCTAAAACTAATCTCCCTCTTGAAAACTTATAAGTTTCACTTCATACCCCACATCCCTTCCCATTTTAGGTAGCCAATGTCTAAGTTGCCTGTCTCCATCAACCCTGTATACAGAGGGGATAGGATTGATCTTGGATGTGAAGGCTTCTTCTCTCTCAGTTGGTATCCACAAGTATAGGTCAAGTTCATCTAACTGTAGCCATTTACACTTGTTTCCTTTTTGGGGTATTCTTGTGCATCTCCCCTCACTTCACATAAGCTGGGCACTTCACTCTCAGCTTCAACCCTCTGTGGCTATGTTCTTGTCTATGGGTTCAGGATTCCACAGGTCTCACCACATTTCAGACCAACCAATCCCTCCTCTTCTCTATCTTATTTGCAGGTCTATGGGAGACTATGGAACATGGTCTAATTTGGTCCATATCTTCACTGCTGTCTATCCCCCTCTTACACTCACCAGGATACCAACATGATGGCCAGTACACTTACATGCCTGCTCATGTGTTCCTTTGAGTTTCAGTCTTGGAGGGGGATTTGTTTGCTTAGCTAGTTCTCCAGCAAACAATTTGTTTGTTCATGTAGTATCCAATCAGGATGCCATTTTTGTTTTGGATTTTTTCTGTTGGTCTTTCTTTCAAGAAGTATCTTCTGTTCCTCCAGCTATTCCAGGCTGGTCTGCTTGTCCATTCAAGTGGGAATGTCCCAACTCAGAAGGTTCTGGATGGAGCTCAGGATTCTACCTAAGGTCCTATAAACTACAAAGGAGCCACAGGATGCCTATTTCACTGGGCAAATTCTAGAACTCTTTTTGTTGTTGTTGTTGTTATGTGCCATCGAGTCGGTTCTGACCCATAGCGACCCTGTATAGGGTTTCCGAGGGTGCAAAACTTTACGGGAGTAGAAAGCCTCATCTTTCTCCCGCGGTGCAGCTGGTAGTTTCGAACCGCTGACCTTAAGGTTTGCAGCCCGATTCGTAACCACTACGCTACCAGAGCTCCTTTTTAGGTACTCCAAAATGCCCCTTTTTTTAATGTACAGGTTCTACATGGGCACAGAAAAGTGTTCTAAAATTCCCATTCTTTGCAATGTTGCCCATAATTTGCTATGATCCACACAGTCTGATGACTTTACATAATCAAAGTTGTTGCTGTTAGTGCCATTGAGTCAGTTCTGACTCTTAGCAACCCTGCACAGGGTTTACAAGGAGTGTCCAGTGGGTTTGAACTACCAACCTTGCCATAAGCAGTCCAGTGCTTATTCTAAAATGAAACACAAATAATCATCTCTCTGGTGTTCTCTGCTTTCAGTTAAGATCCATCTGACATAAACAATGTTGTATCCTGTTTCCCATCCTCTTATGAAACCAGCTTGAATTTCTGAAGTTCCCTTTTAATGGACTACTGCAGCTGTGTTTTGAAAAAGACTACCTACACCCTAGGAAAAAAAAAAATAACTGGAACTAAATAAACATCTCTTAATATAGCCCCAGTTATTTTTACTCAGTCTATAGGTTATCTTTTTCATATACACATGAAGCACCGTGGCTCTATAGTATAAGCACTGCATCACAAGGTCAATAGTCCGAGCCCACAAGCTGCTTCATGGGAGAAAGATGAGAATTTCTGCTCCCACAAAAGCTCGCAGCCTCAGAAACTGTACACAAGGTTTCTATGGGTCAGGATTGATTCGATGACACTTAACAACAACAGAAACATAGCCAATAAAAGTCTAATATCCAATATATATATATACAATTGTTACAGACCAACAACAAAAGGAAATAACCCAGAGAGAAAAACTGTTAACTGATGTTACATGGAGGAGATTATAATCATTGTTATGAAATAAGGTGTATGATTTGTTGAATGTAAAACTGGTGACCTGCCTTGTAAACTTTCACTCAATTCATAACCAAAACACATAAAAAAAGGCAATAATCCATTTTAAAAAGTGGGCAATGGACATAAGCAGACAATTTACTAGAGGATATCGAAGGCACCAACACACACATGAAAAGATTCTCAGCATTATTATCCATTGTTGTTGTTGGCAAGTTCCATCTAATCAGTCCTGACTTATAGTGACCCATAGGGTTTCCAGGGAGTGGTAGGTGAGTTTGAACTTCTGATCTTGCTGTTATAAATCCAATGCTTATCCTAGAGTGCACCCCAGGAATTTGTATCTATTTTTAATAATGTCCAAATGCATTAAATATGTTGGGGGAGCATTTTATGCATTCATAAGGTTATGCTATTTTAATTATTTACTATCTTTAGAAAACTTTACTTTGTATTTGCTCATCTTTGTTTTTTGCATTTTACATCTTCTCTTTATATTCATTTCTATTCCCAGTGAAATGTTTGTTCTTGCTTAATTTTTTTCCGGCAAGTTGTAAAATTTACTAATTTTTTGTTGTTGTTGATTTTTGCATTTTAAATCTTTGAATGCTTGAGAATATCTTTATTTGGCTTAAGTCGTGACTAAGAGTCTATTAATAGTGATAGTTTGCATCCACCTATGAGGCTAATTAATAGTATTCTCTATGCAGAGTGTCCCAAGCAGTGAAAAATGAAAAGGCACATCAACCATACCATGGAACTGCATGCTACTTCACAGGGGCAGCTACTACTGGTATGGTGTCTCAGGGAGGCTCAAAGAGTTCTGAAGGAGGAGTTGACATATTCAGAAAGGTTAGTGGTGACAGCCATTTACTGCTTAGATCAGAGTAAGACTAAGAAATAGTTAAATATGTGAGAACCAGTAGAGTTACACAATACAGTCCTCAGGACAATGTCCATGCACCTTTTGTTGGTGTACTTATTTTTCACTGGTAGATAATCTGGCTTTTCTCCTTTTATCCTCATGTTTTTTTTTCAGCTTTACTATGATCTGTCTATGTGAGAGACTGTTTTTGTTTTGTTTTGTTTTTAATCCTGCTGTGTATTTTCTATGAGTTCACATATCTTACAATTCTAAAAATGTCTCAGTCATATCATTTTGTACAATTCAACTCTGCTGTTACATCCTCTCCATCTGGAACTCATACCAGATATGTGCTGACTCATCTAATATGACACTCTAGTCCAATAGTCATCATGTTTTTGTATCATTCATAACATACTCTGAGTACATATGCACTTGTTGTAGTTAGTTTATGTCTAGTAGGCTCTGATGTGGTACTGTAAGATAAGCACTGGACTGCTAACTGCAAGGTGGGTAGATCAAATCCACCAGCCACTCCTCAGAAATGCTATACAGGGTCTCTATGAGTCATCATTCAACAACAGCAACAACAAGTAGGCTCTAGATTGTGGAGAAGTGATATATAGTCAAAGGAAATGTTACTCATTCTGAGTTAATTGTTATGGTGATTGTATCTGATCATCTTATGCTTACTACCATCTTCAACTTCTGTACTGATCTTTGCCTAGCAAGATTTTATCCTATCTGTAAATGCAATTTTTCTTTTGTCAATAGATTTTCGTTTTTGTTTTTAACTATTGCCAGGATTTCCAATTAAATCTTCTAATCTGTTTATTTTGACTGTTTTTATTTGTAGATAAGATACTTTTCCTACTATTTGAATATATCATAAATAGTTATTTTAAAGTCACTGTGTAGTTGCCCTAACATTTTCAATCATTTTCCTGAAAGTGATGATGGGGGTGCTCTTTCTCCATGCTAAAATTATCATTAACACAGAAGAGTGGGTGCTAAAACTAAAAAAAAGAAAGAATATATATACATAGCTTAGCTCTCATCTGAGATATAAGAAAAGTTAGTTGTGATTTGATGCTGAAGATCAAATGTGCATGCTCAGTTCCATGTAATAGATCTCTATATACAGATTTCAGGAAGTAATCTACCTAACTGTAAGCTACCTCCCAGGTGGGATGTGAGAGCATCATGAAACAATCACCATTTCTCATCTGAACCTCAGCAATAGTCTTCTAATTCTTCCTCTCCCTACACCCACCATAGTCTATTCACCACACAACTAGAATGATCTTTAAAAACTAAAAGTAGGTCACATCAAGCACAAATGAGTAAGCTCTTGATAAGTTTGTTTGTTTGAATCTACCTAGAGGCACCTCAGAAGAAAGGCTTCATGATCTATTTCCAGAAAGTCATAGCCATTGAAAATCCTATGAAGCACAGTTCTATAACACATAAGGGATTGTTGTGAGTTGGATTTGATTTCATTGCAACTGATTTGTTTTGTTGAACAGCACTCTATATTGTGTTCAGTGATTAGTGTAACTTACAAATGAATAGCCAGGGAATCTTATTAAAATGTAGACTGTGGTTGAGGAGGTCTAGGCCTGGTCCTGAGATTCTGCCAAGCTCTCATGTGATGCTGTTGCTGCTTGTGGCACTCTGACTTGCAGCTTCCTACACAGTCTGCTTTTGTTTCCCTTTCCTATCTTAATCCATACTACTCAACTCCTCAACCATTCTGTCCATCACATTGTTTTCTTTAAGACTGTCAAATTGATGTAAGCTTAGGCCTTTGCATAAAGGTTGGTACAAATTCATTGCCCCTTCTCTAACTTTGTTCAGGCCATGCTCTAATGTCATCTCCTTTGAAAACCCAACTTTGAATAAAAAAAATAAATGAAAGTACTGACATTGAGTTTATTCCAATCCCAAGCAACCCTACAGGACAGAATACAACTGTTCCATATGGTTTCAGAGACTGCTATAAAACTTGACAGGAGCAGCGAGTGTCATTTAACCACCATGGATCAGCTGGTGGTTTTGAACCACAAACTTTACAGTTAGCAGCTCAATGCTTAACCTACTGCACCACTCTGAATAACTCACCAAAAATACCCACACTCTGCATTATATCATTCTCTCTCTTGGTAGCCTGCATTCTCTTAATAACATGACTAGTAATTTAAATTATATATATATGTAGTACTATTAAAATATATATATATAGTACTATTAAAACATGCACCTCATATGAACATCTCATATTGTGATCCTGTTATTCAGTCAATGTTATACTATCTGAAGTCCTTGAACTTCACTGTTCTATTTAGCACCCTGTCTTTTATGAATAGAATGGTGCTTTTCAAATATTAGATAGATGATAAATATTTGATGATGACAAAATGAAATACATGCAACCATGATCTTTCATTGTGTAATAAGCTCATAGCTTCAACATGGGGAAAGCTTAAGGGATGGTATTGATTTCCACTTTAAATGAAAAATAGTTCTATGTCTCTGAAAGTTTTATACAGAATTTTAAGATAGTCCCTTAGATACTGCCTCCTGGTATGAAAACATTTTGAATCATTTAATTAAACATTGGCCTAAATGCTGCTATAAAGGGACTTTGCAGATGTAATTAAGGTCTCAAATCAGCTGACTTTAAGAAATTGAAATTATACTTGGTGGACCTAACACAATTAGATGATCCCTAAAAAAGGACAGGGTTCTTTATGGCAAGTAAAAAATTAAGCATAAGAAGGGTTCAACATTAGAAAGTTTCTCTATGGTGGCTATGAATATGAAGAGGACCTCATGGCAAGAAGTTGTTTCTGTGTACATTAAAAACTGGTAAGCATTGGTCTATAGAACATATGTGGTATTGAAATCCAGGAATAAGAGAGGATCTTGAAGTCTTAATTTTCAATTTTGACTGAAAAAAATTCTAATAGAAAGATATGGCAGTATTAGTTCTACTAGTTGCAAGACAAACAATGGAGGGAACTTACAAATATTGAGATGCAGGGAGGTTAAGAGTTTTGCCAAGTGTGCAGAGATGGGGATGTAATTAATCCTTAGGAACTATAGCACTGCAAAGAGAAAGTTTCACTGAACTTTCAGCAGTTAAGATTTTTTACTAGATTAATATGATGATATGGAGATATGTCAGAATATAATGTTTACATTATTCAATAAGAAAAAAGCTTGAAAAGAAACAATTTTTTGCATTAAAAATTTACCTAAAAAATCCTTAGTGATAACACTACTGATTCAGCATCTAGTTACAATCTGATTTTATCCAATTTATGTTAATAATGGCATCATCTGCTTTAAATCATGCTTCCTGTTATTATTTAGGCTTATAATTTTATTTATGAAAATCATGTGTGTTCAAGTACAATTAACATTATGATGTTGTTGTTGTCAGGTGCCATCAAGTTGGAACCGACTCATAGCTACCCCATGCACAGCAGAACAAAACAATGTCCGATCCTGGGCCAACCTCACTACTGCTGCCACACTTGACGCCATCAATGATGCCACCTGGCTAATCCATCTCGTTGGGGGTCTTCCTCTTTTTCTCTGACCCTCCATCTTACCAAGCATGACATCCTTCTCCAGCGACTGTTCCCTCCGGACAATATGTCCAAAGTATGAAAGACGAAGCTTAGCCATCCTGGCCTCCAAGGAGCACTCTGGCTGCACTTCTTCCAAAACAGATCTATTGGTTCTTTTGGCAGTCCATGGCACTTTTAATATTTTCCTCCAACACCACAATTCAAAGGCATATATTATGATAGACTATTTTAATGCTATTATGTTTAGGAGTAAAGAAGGTGATTATATTTGAAACTGTCCCTGTAATCAATATAATCATTGTATAGATAATGTCCTTAATATACCATGCAAGTAAAATTTTGCTAAAAATCATTCAAAAATGGCTACAATACTGCATTGACAGGGTACTGCCAGAGATCCAAGCCAGATTCAGATAAGGACATAGAATTAAAGATATAATTGCTGATGTCAGATGGATCTTGGTTGAAAGCAGAGAATACCAGAAAGATGTTTACCTGTGCTTTACTGACTAGGCAAAGGTTTTCAATTGTGTCTATCATGACAAACTATGAATAAACATTGTGGAGAATGAGTATTATGGAGAATGAATATTCCAGAACATTTCACTGTACTCATGAGGAAACTGTACATAGGCCAAGAGGCAGTTGTTTGAACAGAACAAGTAAAACCATTCTGTAATGGTTTAACATTTTTAAATGTGTGTGTCAGGGTTGCATTTTTTCACATGTTTGTATGCTGAAAAAATAATTCAAGAAGCTGTATTATGTGAAGAAAAACATGACATCAGGTTTGTAAAAAGACTCATTAACAACCTGTGATGTGCAAATGATACAATCTTGCTTGCTGAAAGTGAAGAGGGCTTAAGATAGTTACTGATGAAGATGAAAGACCACAGCTTTCTATATGGGTTGCACCACAATTTAAAGAAAGCAAAAATCCTCAGCACTGGATCAATAAATAACATTAAGAAAAATGAAGAAAGATCTTAGTTGTCAAAGACTTCATTTTGTTCAGATCAACCATCAACACTCATAGAACTAACAGTCAAGAAATCAAATGATGTACTGTATTAGGCAAATCTGCTGCACAAGACCACTTAAAGTGTTCAAGAACAAAGACATCAGTTTGACAGTCTAAGGTGCACCTGACCAAACCATGGGATTTCCAATAACTTCATAAGCTTGTGAAACTTGGACAGTAAATAAAGATGACTTAGAAGAATTGATGCATTTGAATTATGGTGATGGAGCACACCACCATGGACCACAAAAAGAGCAAACAAATCTGTGTTTGACAAAGTGTAGCCAGAATGCTGCTTAGAAGTCAGGATGTCCAGACTTTGTCTCTTATACTTTGGACATATTATCAGGAAGGACTATTCCCTGGTAAAGTGGAGGGTTAGTGAAAATGAGGAAGATCCCAAATGAGATGTATTGGCACAATGGTAGCAGTAATGGGATCAAGCGTAGTAACAATTCTGAGGTTGGTGCAGGACCAAGCAGTATTTTGTTCTGTTGTGCATAAAGTTATTAAGTATTGATACCAACTCAATGTCAACTCACAACAACACATAAGCACTGAACTTCTTAACTATGCTAACTGTAATCAGTTCAAATCCACCAGCCCCTCTTGGAATCTCTATAAAGGCTTGCTGTGAGTTGGAATTGACTCTATGGCACACAACAACAACATTAAGTATTAAGAGTTCATTTGAACAGATCATTAAGTAAAATAATCAGCAACTTCCTGTGATGTCTTTCATACGTTAATCTATTTTTCAAGTCTTCATGCAAGTTCCCATTTCATAATCTACTGTGAAGATAACATTCTTATCCAAAGGTGGTTCAATAGTGACAATATTTTATCATAATTTTTAATTCAATAAATATTTTTCCTCAGAGTCTAGACCATGATATGAAGTAAATAGTGTTTATGAAGCTTATTAGACCAAATGGTGCCTGAGTGCAAAAGACAGTAACTTCAACAACAATTTCTGGAAATTCATAAGCAGAAGATCCGTAATTATTTTTTCTATTTCTAGCTGATAACTGACTGGACATTTTCCATATTTTTGTCCCAAGGTATGAGTCATTGTCACCTCATTCTTCTTCCTCCCTCCTCATTGCAAGTAGCCCTCAAATCTTGCCATAATAACTTATCTTCCTCTTTATGGTCCCCTTGAGATGTTCCACTGTGTATTTATCTGGATTCTCTTCCTAAAATTATAATTAATAGTGTCATTCTGTCTGGAAATGTTCAGCTTGTTCATATCACCCATAAAATGAGGACTAGTATAATGACCTCCTGCCAAAAAGGGAAGGAGGATTATCCAAGACATCTCTTCTTTATTTTCCCCTCCCCAGACTTTGTATTGCTGCAAGATAGATAAATCATAAACACAAGTCTATTATGCTGTGTTTGGATTCTTTGTGCTATTTTTTTTCTGGCAAGGCATATTATTTTCCTTAACATGGGCTTTTCTCTGGTCATAATTGGATTCCTCAAATTCACATTCCCGACATTCATATGCAACTGTGCTTTACTACATATCTGACCAAAAGAAAGAAGTCACTCTATACCATTTTCATTTAGTTAAATATTAAACTAAAATATAATTAGCATTGTTGTTGTTAAGTGGGGTCGAGTCAATTCTGACCCATAGCAACCCTGAACAGGGTTTCTGAGGCTACAAATCTTTACAGGAGCAGAAAGCCTCATCTTTCTCCCTTGGAGCAGCTGGTAGTTTCGAACTGCTGACCTTGCAGTTTGTAGCCCAATTTGTAACCACTATGCTACCAGAGCTCATTATCAAATATAAGAAAATAAACATAAAACTATAATTTGCAAACATTTAGCATCTTTTCATTTGCTTTACATTTATTAAATAAAGGAAATAAATGATAATATAGAAAGTAAATTCCAATTTGCTGTCATCTCATGTGTTATTCTTCTCCCTGACACCTTATGTCTCAGGCATGGTTAGAAGTGATTTTCACTGTAAATCAAACACATTTTTAGAAACAGAAATGTACACACACCTCCCCCCCACCCCAAGAATGGTATGTTGCATTCGTTTAAATTCTTTCTGTAAATACATTACATTGATAATGATAGTATTTAGGTACAGTTTTATCTAATTTATATAAATGTTAGCACTATTGAGATTTTTTTTTTCCTTTTACTTCAAATACAAACTACTAGATTATATTTCACAATATTATATTTAATCATGATATTTTTGAAGAAGACTAAAAACACATGTATTTTTCTACATTTAGAAGCATTGATGCAATAAGCATTGTTGGTACCTGTGTAACAGTTGTTCTGTTATTGTGAAGTGTCACTGAATTGGTTTGACTAATAGCAACTCTATAAAGGGTTTTGAAGAGTGATTGATACATTTTAAAGCCCACCTTGAAGTTAACAACCCAGTGCTGCTTAACAACAGTCTTATCAATGGAAAAAAGATTGAAGTTGTTAAAGACTTCATCATTCTTAGATCAACTATCAACACTCACAGAAGCAGCAGTCAAGAAATCAAATGACATATTGCATTAGGCAAATCTGTTACACAAAACCTTTTTAAAAGTGTTGAAGAGCAAAGATGTCAGCTTGAGAACTAAGGTGCACCTGACCCAAGCCATGGTATTTTCAGTAACCTTTTAAGCATGTGAAAGCTGGACAGTGAATAAGGAAGACCGTAGAAGAATTGATACTTTTGAGTTATGGTGTTGGAGGAGAATATTGAAAGTGCTATGGGCTACCAAAAGAACCAATAGATCTGTTTTCTAAGAAGTGCAGCCAGAGTGCTCCTTGGAGGCCAAGATA
>NW_006408726.1:2775985-2776899 GCF_000296735.1 Chrysochloris asiatica
AGTTCTACTCTGTCCTGTAAAGTCAATATGAGTTGGCATCAATTTGATGGCAGTGGAGGGGACGACTATTAAGTGTTCATTTGCATAATGAAAAAAATTTAAAGTATTATGAAAATCACCAACAGATATACAGAGACATGAAGGGAGCATATGCTGTTGGAAAAGTAGAGTAGATAGACTTGCTCCATGCAGTGTTGCCACAGACTTATAAAACAAGTATCTGTGAAGTGCAATAAAGTAAAGCTAAATAAGACAAGATATGACTGTATATCCCTCAAAGTGGAATTAATTGACTGCTGGGTCATTTATATTTTAGCATTGTTAATGTTGTTAATTACCATCAAGTGTATGCTGACATATAGTGATACTGTTAGTTTTCAAATGTTTATACTAATTTGCACCATAACAAAAATGCTGAAGATTATATTGCACATAGGTGTGGTTGTTGTTGGTAGGTGCCATCGAGTCAGTACTGACTCATAGCGACCTTATGCACAACAGATGAAACACTGCCTGATCCTGGGCCAACCTCACTATTGTTGCCAGGCTTTAGTCCATCAATGCTACCACCTGGCCAATCCATCACTTTGGGGGTCTTCTCCTTTTTCTCTGACCCTCCACCTTACCAAATATGATATCCTTCTCCAGCAACTGGTCCCTCCTGACAATATGTCTGAAGTATGAGAGACAAACTTTGGTCATCCTCGCCTCCAAGTAGCACTCTGGCTGCACTTCTTCCAAAATGGATCTGTTTATTCTTTTGGCACTTTCAATATTCTCCTCCAACACCATAACTCAAATGCATCAATTCTTCTACTGCTGCTGCTGTTATGTGCCGAGGAGTTGAATCTGACTCATAGCGACCCTGTACAGGGTTTCTGAGGCTGTGATTCTTTACGGGAGCAGAAAGCTTC
>NW_006408726.1:2778310-2778880 GCF_000296735.1 Chrysochloris asiatica
GTACTGCTGCTGTTGCTACTGCCTCTGGAGCTAATGGCAGAGACTTTAGGGACACGTAACGTTGGCAAATAGCAGGGTGACTGAGAGGGTGGCTGTAGATATGGTCAAGAGGAAACAAACTGGGTGGGAGTGGAACACATTAAGCTCTGCCTGCTTTTCCCCTCCTCCCTCACTGGCTTTAAACTAGACAAAGTCCTAGAATCTGAACTCAGAGACATCCCACCTATGGTCCAGTACAGGGTTTGAGATCTTTAAAACCAGAAAGGGAAAATAATCATAATCTTATTGGATCATATAAGTTATGAAGATGAGTAAAAATTATCCACACTCTAGTTATAATAAAACGTCAGTCCTGATCCATGAATGATGACAATATTGAATATGCACCTGAAATGATTCTGTTGAATAGATTAGTGACAGTGGATTATATGCAAATCATTTGCAAATCAGCCATAGCTCTGCCTATAAAATAGTCCATGACAGACTTGGGTTTTAAAAAATTTGTGTGAGATGGATAACCAAACATCTCACAGAAGAGTCTGGACATATACATTTAAAAAAAGGGGGGGG
>NW_006408726.1:2779460-2783402 GCF_000296735.1 Chrysochloris asiatica
ATGAAGAAGTGAAGATAAAGGTGAATTCATGACTTTCAACTCAGTCTAAAACATTTTAAAATAAGGAAATACAAAAGCTTGTTGACAGAAAGACAAAGTATATTGAAATGCAAGACTATGTTAAAAATGATGTGGATGTCTTTTCTAAAAGACAAACCTCTTGGAAGGGATATAGCCAGAATGCTCCTTAGAAGTGAGAGTGGCCAGACTATGCATTTTTCTGTATAATTATATATATATATATATATATATATATATATATATTGTTGTTAAGTGTAACTGACTCATAGTTACCTTGTACAGGGTTTCTAAGGAGCAGCTGATGGGTTTGAACAAATATGCAACATATATATGCATATGAATATGTATAATGTATATATCTGTTGTTAAAAGCCATCCAATATGTTCTGACTCATAGCTAAACTGTATAGCATTTCCAAACTTTTTAAAATATTTGAGAAAACAGAAAGCCTCCTATATCTATCACAGAGCAGCTTGTGGGTTCGAATTACTGACCTTGTGGTTATTAGTCCAGTGATTATCCTATGGATTCACTATGAGTCCACATATATGTACTTCTTGTTGTTAAGTGCTATTGGTTCAGTTCTAACTCATAGCGACATAAGCAAAACAAAACTAAAAACTGCCTGGTCCTGCATCATCCTCAAAATTGTTACACTGAGTTCACTGCTGTTGCCACTATGCCAATCCATCTCCTTTTGGGCACTTCCTCTATTTTGCTAACCATCCACTATATGAAGCATTATGTCCTTTTCCCCACACTCGTCTGTCAGTTTATCTTACTGTGGTGGCTTGTGTGTTGCTATGATTCCAGAAGCTATGATTCTGGTATTTTAAATACCAGCAGGATCACCCATGGTAGACAGGTGTCAGATGACCTTCCAGACTAACAAAGACTAGGATGAAGGAGAGATGGACTATTTCTGAATATGTAGTCACTGAAAGACTTATGAATAGCAGTGAAATACTGTCAGATAGCACCTGAATACTGAATATTGAAGCATGATGAAGAATCCAAAATTGTTGTCATATATAGTTTTGAAAGATGGGCTCTTCAGGTTGGAAGATACTCAAAATAGGACTGGTAAAGAGTTGCCTCCTCAAAGTAGAGTTGATCATGATGATGCAAAAGGTGTAAAGTTTTCAAGACCTTCATATGCTGATAGGATACAACTCAAAACGAGGAGAAACAGCTGTAAACAACCATTAATAATCAGAACATGGAATACATGGTGTATGAATCCAGGAAAACAGAGATGTTATAAAAAATGAAGTGGAACACATACACAGCAATAACCTAGGCATTAGTGGGTTGAAATGGACTGATGTTGGCCATTTAATATCTGACAATTACATGATTAACTATGCCAGAATGACAAATTGAAGAGGAATGGTGTCACATGCATCAACAGAAAGAACATCTCAAGATATATCTTAAAGTACAACATTCTCTGCGATAGGATAATATCCATATGCTTACAAGGAAGGCTAGTTAATACAACTATTATTCAAATTTATACAACCACCACTAAATCTGGTGATGATGAAATTGAAGAATTCTACCAACTTCTGCAGTCTGAAATTGTTCAAACATGTAATCAAGATGTATTGATAATTACTGGTGATTTTAGTGCAAAAGTTGATAACAAAGAATGATCTGTTGTTGGAAAATATGACATTGGTAGTAGAAATAATACTGGATATATCATGAGGCAATTTGCAAGACCAGTGACTTGTTCATTTTTTAAACATCATAAAACTTACTATATACATGGACCTCACCAGACAGAATGCACAAAAATCAAATAGAATACATCCATGGACAGAGACAGTAGAAAAGCTTCATTTCATCCATCAAAACAAGGCCAGGGCAGATTGTAGGACAGATCATCAATTGCTCATATGCAAGTTCAGGCTAAAGATGAATAATACTAAAACAAGTCCACAATAACCAAAACACGACTTTGAACAGATCCCACATGAATTTTGAAATCATCTCAAGAACAGATATGATACATTAGGCACTAATGACCTAAGATCCGAAGAGTTGTGGGGTGACATCAAGGACATCATAGAGGAAGAAAGCAAAAGGTCACTAAGAAGACGATAAGAAGCAAACCAAAATGAATGTCAAAAGAGACTCTGAATATTGCTATAAAGTATAGAAATGCTAAAGCAAATGGAATAAATGAGAAAAAAAGCTGAACAGAAATTTTTAAAGGGTAGCTCGAAAAGACAAAATTAAACATTGTAATAAAAATCACAACCATATTGGGTTAGAAAACCAAAAGGGAAGAATACACTCAGCATTTCTCAAGTTAATGGAATTGAACAAACAAAAAAAATCAAGACAATTTGCTATATGAAAGATTCTTTGGGGAAAATATTGAATGATGCAGATAGCATAAACAAAAGATGGAAGGAAAACAGAGTCACTGTACCAAATAGAAATGGTCGATGTTCAACCATTTTAAAAGGTAGCATATGATCAAGAGCCTATGATACTGAAGAAAGAATTCCAAGGTACACTGAACGTATTGGCAAGTAACAAGGCTCTTAGAACTGATGTATTACAAATGGAAACATTTCAACAAACTCCTGAAGTACTGGAGGCACACACTCATCTATGCCAAGAAATTTGGAAGAGAACTACCTGGCCAACAGATTGGAAGAGTCCCACATTTATGCCCATTCTAAAGAGAGGTGACCCAGGGGAACATGGAAATCATCAGATAACATCATTAATACTGCATGCAAGTAAAATTTTGTTAAGATAATTCAAAAATAGCTTTAGGAGTACATTGACAGGGAGTTGCCAAAGGTTCAGTCTGGATTCAAAAGAGTATGTGGAATGAGAAATACCATTGCTGATGTCAGATGGATGTTGGCTGAAAGCAGAGAACACCAGAAATATATTTGTGTTTAATTGACTACACAAAGGCTTTGATTGTGTAGATCATTACAAGCTATAGACAACATTGCAGATGATGAGTATTGTAGAGAATGAGTATTCTGGAACACTTAATTGTGCTCATGTGGAACCTATACTTAGACCAAGAGACAGTTGTTTAAACAGAAAAAGGAAACAGTGAAACGTTTAAAATTAGGAAAGGTGTGTACCAGGGTTGTACTCTTTCACCATATTATTCAGTCTGTATGATGAGCAAATAATTCGAGAAGCAGGATTATATGAAGAAGAACGTGGCACTGGGATTAGAAGAGTCATTCACAATCTGCAGTGTGTAAATGATAAAGCCTTATTTGGCGAAAGTGAAGATCACTTTAAATACTCACTGTTGAAGATTAAAGATAACAACCATCGGTATAGGCTATGTTTCAGTATAAAGAAAACAAAAATCTCATCACTGGGACAATAAATAATATCAAGATAAATTGAGGAAAATTAAAGTTATCAAAGACTTCACTTTGCTCAAATCAACCAACACTCAAGAAATCAAACGATGTATTGCATTACTCAAATTTTCTGCACAAGTCCTCTTCAAAGTGTTCAAGAGTAAAGATGTCAGTTTGAGGAATAAAGTGCACCTGACCAGAGCCATGGTATTTCCAATTACTTCATATGAAAGTTGGACAATGAAAAAAGAAGGCTGTAGAAGAATTGATGCATTTGAGTTATGGAGTTGAAGAAGGATATTAAAAGTACCATAGACTTCCAAAAGGACAAACTGATCTGTGTTGGAAGCATTGCAGCCAGAATGCTCGTTAGAAGCCAGGATGGCCAGACACCATCTCTCATACTTCCAATATATTATCAGGAGGGACAAGGCCCTGTAGAAGGACATCACATTTGGTAAAGTGAAGCATCAGTGAAAAAGAAGACCCTAAAGAGATGGATTGGCATAGGGCCAGCCACAAAAGACTCAGTGTACCAACAATTGTGAGGTTGGTGTAGCATAGGAC
>NW_006408726.1:2785322-2793602 GCF_000296735.1 Chrysochloris asiatica
CCCACCCTCCTTTAGTATGGGTTCTTTTTCTTAAGTCTTTTACAGTAGTGGTCCTATGCAATATTTCTCTTTTTGTGATTGACTAATTTCACTCAACATAAATGTCCTCAAGGTTCATCCATGTTATGTGGTGACTTGCTGCTTCCTTGTTATTATTCAAGGTAGCAAAATATTCCATTATGTGTATGTACCACAGTTTGTTTATCCATTCTTCAGTTGATGGATACTTTGGCTGTCTCCATCTTTTTGCTATTGTAAATAGTGCTGCTATGAACATTGGTGTGCATTTATCTTCTTGTGCTGTGGCTCGTCCTGGCTATACTTCTTAAAAAATAAATTTTTTGTGTGTTTCTGACAGTTATTAGTGTCTAATGCATCAATCTGTTCTTGATACGGTCTCTAAATTCAGGTGGGATATGTCCAAGGTCATATTTTGGTTTTCGTGGACTTGATTGATATTTTTTAGCCTCAACCTAAAGTTGCATGTGAGTAATTGATTGTTCCACAATCTGCACCTGATCTGATTTGTGGTGATGTTGTCCACCGACTCTTCCCATAGATGTAGTCAATTTGATTTCTGTGTATCCCATCTGGTGAGGTCCATGTTTATAGTCATCGTTTATGTTATATACATATATATAAAGTATTTGCAATGAAGAATCAATTTGTCTAGCAAAATTCTATCATGCGATCTCTATATTTCTAACAACATGGCCATATTTTCCAATGACTGATTTTTTCCAATCATTACTGATCATTACAATCACCAATAATTATCAATACTTCTTGGTTACATGTTTAATCAATTTTGTACTGAAGAAGTTGACAGAATTCTTCAACTAATCACTAGCTTTAGTGGTTGGTGCATACATTTGAATAATAGTGGTATTCACTAATTTTCCTTGTATATATGTTCAGGAGGGACCAGTCTCTGTGTAAGGACATCATGCTTGTTAAAATAGAAGGTCAGTGAACAAGAAGAAAACACTCAAGAAGATGGATAGGCACAGTGGCTGCAGCAATGCCTCACGCATAGTAACAATTGTGAGGTTGGTGCAATACCCGGTAGTGTTTCTTTCTGTTGTTTCATAGGTTTTCTATGAGTTGGAACCAACTCTGGAAGGTACACAATAGTGTGCATAGCTTGATACATTACTATAATTTCCATTAGAAAATAGAATATTATAGTACTACAAGTTCTCCTGAAACCCTCCTAAAGTGAATATCCACAAAGTAAAGCACTTTGATGTACAACACTAAATATCACTATAATCACAATTAACAAAAATGAGATCATTCCAACTATTAAAAGTATTTCCAAATCTTATATTTTAACAATGAAATTGCTATATTCTAATGTGGCATGCATCAAAATATTAATAATTATTAATATTGGAAAGTAGGAAATCAGACAGGCAAATTATTAGAACCATAGATGACTTTCTTTAAACATCATATAATTTGAAACGTGTATGAGCCATTCAGTAAGCACTGATACTAGCCTGGTTTCTTTTTCTGATACTATTGGAATAAACATTATTTGTATATTTTCCTTGTTATAAAATTTCTCTGTAGGAAATTTTATGTATCCATTTTAATGGTGACAAATGGGTTACTCCATTTTGGATTCATACAAACATTACAGTTATGTAGATTTTTGCACATATCTTTCTGTGACTATATGATTGCCATTTTGCTGAAAGCATATCTGCAATATAATTGGTGGGTTTTAAAGTATTTAAGTGTTTACCTTTAGTGCATACTATAATCAGATTTTTAAAGAGATTATAGCAGTCACACTCCCACCAGCATTATATGAGTATTTTGTTATTAAAAAGTTGTTTTTGTTTCTTATTTTGATTATTGTTAGTCTGATAGATGGGCTATAGCACAATATTCAGTTTAACTTGATAACTACTGAGGAAAAGTGCAATTCTCACAGTCAATTTTGATAACATACTAAAACTCAATTTAAATTTTTTTTTTTTTATTGTCAATTGGTAAAGGTTTACAGACAAGATCATCAGCTCTACATTCAGTAAACCATAAACCTTTTTCCACCTCACTGATTACAATCCCTGCCTACAATAACATTTATCCCACTTCTTACCTGTGGCTCTCCCCATTTACATCTTATATTTCACAAATGAACCAGGAAAAATATTTCATGTACACTTACAAAACAAAACAAAAAAAAATATATCCATTAAATTGTCCAAAGGGCACACCCTGCCAGCCAGTCTTCTGCCCACAGGCATATAGCCACCGACTATGCTGTCACCACTTTTCTAGGTAGGAATCTCACATTCCACTCTTGCTCTTCAATTGTTTTGGAAGCTGTCCATTTGAGTTTTGTTAAAAATTAGATATCAGAGGTGAAAATCCTCAAAATCATTTTCCCCTAAGACACACTAATGAGAATGGGAGTTCTAGCTGGGTACTGTGGGGGTAATGCAAGGTCAGTTTGAACCACAAGGTCAGCAATTCAAACTCACAAGTCACTCCTTGGAAACCCTGTGCAGGATCATTCTGTCAGAACTGATTCAAAGGCTCTTAGCAACAACAAAAACAATGAGAATAAGGTAAGTTTATTACTGCAAGAACTTGTCTTTTACTAAGTTACTGATATGGATCCTCTCTCCTGTTTTATTTTTAAAGGTATATATCTACTCTTCCTATATTCCTTTTATAGGCAATTCATTTAATATTCTGTATAAAGAGAAATGGTTCCAGTAAAATGTTCATATTCTAGTCCCCAGAACCTATGAATATGTTAACATACATAAAAAAGTGAAACAAGAAGAAATGACCACGAAAGAAAAGGCCAGAGAGGAGAGCGATTCTAAGCTGCTGAATTTTTAAAGTGAAGTAAGGAGTCATAATCCTATAAATGCAGATGGCCACAAGAAATTTTAATATATAAGAGCATGAATTAGAACTGCCAACAGCAAGACTTTACATTCATAACAATGATTTGGGATTTCTTACTTCTAGTAAGGTAATTTGTGTTGGTCTTAACTGATGATCATTTGGTAAAGTAGCAAAAGGGAACAAATACCATATTCCTGAGCTATTTCTTAGTTACTGTTTCTTTTTGAATCTCACTTTTAAGTTGTATGTACCAATAGAGAGTTATTAACTTATTTTATGTCACAATTTGTTTTTTAAAAAGATGATTCTATCTTTTAAGAGGAAAAATGAGAATTTAGAAGAAATTAAATAAAATTTTGATGGGATGACCCTAGGCATGGTATTTAAATTTTCTTGAAGTTTTATATAAAATGTAGATAATACTAAACTTGTAAGAGTGTTTTAATAGCTAATTAAAATAATAAAATTAAATAATTACATTTTTTAAATTAGAAGACCTTCTTACAGACTTTCTTTTTCTAAAAATTCAAAGTTTTAAAATAAAGTAATTCAATGCTCATAGTTATTAAATAAACAATTTTGGTTTAAAATTATTTATTTTGTATGTTCCTCTTTTAAGGAGTGAGTGATTATATAGCACTGTGTGGTGCTGTAGGATAAGCACTGTACTGGTAATAATAGGTCACAGTTCAAACCCACCAGCCACTCCTATGCATGTCACTGTGAGTTAGAACTGATTCAACAGCACTTAACAATAACAATATTATGTAGATAACACATGAGACAAGTTAAAATATATTTTATTCCAAAATGTCCAGTATTGCTTATTAGGGCAAATGTTCACAGAGCAGATTGGAAAGTAAAATATATAGATCATTAGAACCTCTCCAAATGGAAGGCTGCTCCCTCAGACCCCAAATTCTCTCTTTCACTCAGCTGGTGTCTGAACACTGATATGTTCCCCTCCTCCTTATAAGTCCAAATGTTATAATAGTTGTTCCTGAATTTGCCTGATATCAAAGATTGCCACAGAAGAAATAATATGCACTAGCTCAAGAAATCCTGGTGTGACACTGTAGGATAAGCACTAGATTGCTAACTGCAAGGTTGGCACAAGAATGAGTGATTATATAGCACTGATGTGGCACAGTAGGATAAGCACTGGACTGCTAACCAGAAGGTTAGTAGTTCAAACTCACCAGCTGCTCCTTAAAAACCCTATACAGGGTCTCTATGAGTCAGAATCTTTTCAATGGCACTTAACAATAACATCCACAAGAAGAAACATTACAAAAATCATGGACTATGGAGTCATGAATATGCAGTCAAAATGCTAATGTTGCAAACCACCAGTAAGCTCAAAACCTCAAACATATTTAGAATCTATTTAGGGCTGCCTGGTAGCACAGTGAGTAAGTGCTCAGCTGCCAACCAAAAGTCCCCCAGCAATTTGGTATACAAAGGTTGGAAATAAAGAAGTTGGGAAATATGGCCTTAGTGATAGAAACAGTGCTGGAGATTACATGATAGAATTTTTCAAGGTCAATGACATCTTCATTGAAAATACCTTTATTTTTTAATGAAAAGATACATATGGACCTCACCAGATGGAATACACAGAAATCATATTGGCTACATCTTTGGAAACAGATGATGGAAAAGCTCCATATCATTAGACAAAACAAGTTTAAAAACAAGTCTAGGTACAGAGTGTGTAACAGAACATCAACTGAACCTATGCAAGTTCAGGCTAAAGCTGAAGAAAATTAAAGCATGCCCATGAGAGCCAAAATATCTACTTGAACATACCCCACTTAAATTTAGATATCATCTCAAAAAGAGATTGGTCCATAATACACTAAGGACTGAAAACCAGAAAGAGTTGTTGGATGACATCAATAACACCATCTAGTAAGAGAGCAAAAGGTCATTAAGAAGACAAAAGAAATAGAAAAGACTAAAGTGGATTCAGAAAGGACTTTGAAACTTACTCTCTAGTTCAGAGATGCTAAACCAAATGGAAGAAATGAGTACATAAAAGAGCTGAACATAAAATTTTCAAGAGCAACTTGAGAAGACAAAGTCAAATATTATAATGAAATGTGCAAAGACATGGAGTTATAAAATTAAAAGGGAAGAATAAATTAAGCATTCCTCAATCTGAAAGGACTGAAGAAAACTTTCAAGCCTCAACTTGCAAGAGTGAAGGATTCTGTGGGCAAAATATCAAACAATGCAGAAAGCATCAAAAGAAGATGGAAGGAATACACAGAATTCCTAGCCAAAAAAAAAAAAAAAAAGGTAGACATTCAGCCATTTCAAGAGGTAGATAATGAAGTGGCCGGGTCCCCTCAGTGCAAACCCCTTCCAACACTAAGACTCAATGGGAATACATGCTGTGATTGGTGACCACGCTCGACACCGATAAGGGGAAGTGAGGGAAAAACAGCAGTGAAGTGGCGAGCTAAGCCCTACAATGTTCAATAGACTTCTGTGAACCTGGGTGAAGACCTGGTTGGCCAGCAGTGTGGCAAGACCTGGGTACTCTCGGGCCCAGAGATAGTGACATAGCCACAGAGGACTAGAGTGGAGAGTGAAGCATCCAGATGATAAGAAGAGAGGACATATGCATAAGAACACCCACACTTACAGATAATACCCACTTATCCTGGCTTCAGTGACTGGATGATCAGAGCTCAACCAGAAGTAAAAAGAAGAGAGGAAAAAAAAAAAGTATTCTCATACAATTTGATGAACTTGACCTACACCTATGGAAGCAGTAGCACAAAAGAGGGAACAAGTCCTTACAGCAAGAATCATTCCCACCCCCTCCACACACAGAGTAGACAGGGATGGGCAACTTGGACATTACCTACCCAAAATGGGGGGCGAGGGGCTACAAAGGCAAGAAGAGACTGGCTTACAAGCTTTCAAGAGGGAACCTAGATCCAGAGGGCGTGGATGAAGGTAGAATCTCCAGTGAGTAGTATTCAATCTGACTAGGTGGGGCTGATGCAATGAAATGCAGACGGGTCTCTTGTGATACAATAGTGAATAATTGTTATCAGGACTGATTGTGAGGGTTGGAAATGTAGAGGTAGACGTTTTATAGCAAGAAGGGGAGTGATTAACTTTTCATTCTAGGAGCGGAGGTCCCTAGGACCATCAAGGGAGAAGAGCAGAGAGCGGGACCCTACCCAGAGAAGCAGTGATGCCTGAAATGGAGTCAGAGATGATGATATGGAGTGATGGAGCAGCTGGAGACTTTAGATCCAGAGAGGGAGAGTGACTGTGTGCTGAAGACCTGGGGGGTATGGGGGAAGGATTGCATGGAGGGGATTGTAGCCATGGCAATGAGACGATATATGATAGAATAAATGTAAAACTAATATTCTCCCATGTAAACTATCACATAATTCACAATAAAACATTTAAGGAAAAAAAAAAAAAAAAGAGGAAGACCCCAATGACATGGATTGGCACAGTGGCAGCAAAAATGGGCTCAAGCATAGCAATAATTGTAAGATTTGTGCAGGACCAGGCAGTGTTTTGTACTGTTGTGCTTAAACTCGCTGAGTCTTACACCAACTCAATGGCATTTTACAACAACAACATCAGATCTGTCATTTTTATGTAAGTCTTAGTTTCTCCTTCAGTATGATGTTAAGTGCTGTCAAGTTGGTTCTGACACATGGCAACTTTGTGTAGGGTTTCCAAGTAGCAGCTCATGGATCTGAGCTACCAACCTTGAAGTTAGTAATCTTGCACTTATCTTACAATGCCAAACCGGACTCCTTCAATGATATAGATAGAAATAGCAAAAAACAGCTGTTTTCTGTGTTTATGAGGATGAAATGAGATCTTGTGTATACAAATGTGAGCTCTCTCCAGTAGATACAGTCTGCAGATCCTTAACTAAAGACAAGGTAAGTAAAGAACATGAGCACTTCATTCAAATTCAAGACATGTGCTGAATGCTATTTTTGTATATTTTATAGAACACTGTATCATTGTTGACTGTTATAATGATATTCACAATAAACACATAAAGCAGATATGAACCAACATGAGTCATGATTTTTTTTGCATATTATGAGACTTGGTATTGATAGAATATACTCTCTACACATAATGCATTAGTACTGACAACCTATAAAGATTGTCAGAATAAGACATGATGCACATAGTAGGAGGGAATGGTGGGCTTTAAGAGCGCCACTCAAATTATGTAGAGGCAGAATCATCTTATTTTTTTCCTCCATTAGACTAATTCTTGTATAAGCACTCATTACAAACCTGCTAGCAAATTTGGTTGTTGTTTTTTTTTCCCAACCTTAATGACATTCAGTGCAACATTCTGTGGAAATTAACAGCTTTCCTGACAAGCAGCAGCCTGCAGTTTATGTGGCACTAATATACAGCTAAGTAGTTAGGGCTATTGAGACATCTGTCCCAAGTGAAACAGCTGGAGAAGCACAACTATTAACTCTTTGTTTACAGCAAGAGGCTACAGGTGCTGTAACTTCTGAAATACTCAGAAGGGCTCAAATTTCCTAATTGCAAGTGATGGCATTGTCTTTCTTTGCTCATCATTTGTGAGGCAGGCCCTGTTTAGTTTATCATATATGATATATGTCACTTTGGGAGTTGTTATTGTTAGGTGTCATCGAGTCAGTGCTAATTCACATATTCCTATGCCCAACACAATGATACACAGCTCAGTCCTGGGCAAATTTAGACTTGCCAGATTCTGCTAAAGAAAGGCTTTGCAGATAGAAAAAAAAATATATCATATCACATCTGAAAACAAAAAAGTATTGTGTTGACCTTCACTTCGCCCTCCAGACGCTGCAGCTGCAACCAGAGTTTGTGTTGGTCGAGAGGCCTCATCTGGGAGCGGACCGGCACGGCGGCCCCCATCAGGAGACCATCAGATCACCCCCTCCCGCTGCCTCGCCATGGCGACCTACGGGCAGAGCTGCGCGTGGCCAGTGTGCATTCCTCCATCATATGCTGACCTTGGCAAAGCTGCAAGAGATATCTTCAACAAAGGATTTGGTTTCGGGTTGGTGAAACTGGATGTGAAAACAAAGTCATGTAGTGGAGTGAGAAATAGAACACTGATAACACTCTGGGAACAGAAATAGCAATCGAAGACCAGATTTGTCAAGGTTTAAAATTGACATTTGATACTACCTTCTCACCAAACACGGGAAAGAAAAGTGGTAAAATCAAGTCTTCTTACAAGAGGGAGTGCATAAACCTTGGTTGTGATGTTGACTTTGATTTTGCTGGACCTGCAATCCATGATTCAGCTGTCTTTGGGTATGAGGGCTGGCTTGCTGGTTACCAGATGACCTTTGACAGTGCCAAATCAAAACTGACACGGAATAACTTTGCAGTGGGCTA
>NW_006408726.1:2794214-2803152 GCF_000296735.1 Chrysochloris asiatica
AAAAAAAAAAAAAAAGTATTGTGTTAACTAGTGACAATATTTGGTGAAGGAGAAATTAAATCATTATGGGAACTGTAGAGATAGAGAGCTAATATTTTTTTCAGAGCTAAGTGTTAGAATGTTTTTGTTGGTGTTTGTTTGTTGTGTTTTTTTTCATTGCTTCATGAAATTTTGTTTATAGAAGACATGAAGCTGGGGTAAACTTCCCATTATCACAAAATTAGATGAGGCATATCTGAAATTGTTGTTTTGTTAAGTGCTGTCAATATCTGAAATTAGAAACCATTCTCTTATTGACCTACCATAAACAACAATAACAACAGCAATAAAAACAATTGCTATGGAGTTGATTCCAACTCATGATTGACCCAATGTGTTTCAGGAAATGGCGATTCCATAGAGCTGTCTTGGGTGTAATCTTTGCCAAAGCAAAATCCAGACCTTTCTTCTATGGTGCATTTGAGTTGACAAACTTCAAGTTATTATTACAGAACAAAGGACAAACCAATTGCACCATTAGGTTTTCAAATGCTCCATATAAATGCTATATTCTTGCCTGATATGCCAAAGTCAAGGTATTTCTTGAAATGTGATATATTTCCGTGAACATTTGCTTTAGGGAACATATATATAAATGATAATGTCATTTAATATCTGGATTAAATAAGAGCATAGTACCACCTTCTCAAAATCCCATTGACAAATATTTCTGAAGATCAATGTTGTACTGTGCCTAGTTCTCAAGGATACAGTAATAAGCAAACCTATATACATTTCTGAAAGCTACAAACCAATAAAGGAAACTGACATTTACCAAACATCACACAAGTAAATGTAATTCTACAACCATGAAAAGTCCTATTCAGGAGAAATATGCCATATTATAAAAGTTCATAATAGGAGGACTTGGCCTGATCTGGGAATTTGAAAGAAAGCATGCAAGAGGATGTAACAGTTCAGCTAAAATCTGGAGTAAAGTAGGAGTTAATATGCTTATATTATGGATGGCACAAGGCAGTACACTATCTCAGGTAATAGCTTTTACATGAGCAAAGTATTCAAAGATTTTGAAAATGCTAGGTGCAGTTGGAAAAATATGGAGAAGTGGAGATGAAAAGTATTTCAGCAATATGGGCTTAGAGAAGGAGGCGAAGTTTAAAACTTCTGGAGGTCTTTTCTTCTAAGAAAAAGGGAAATCAGTTATAATATCTAAATAGATGTGTGATTGGCAGCATGCTTTGAGTTGTGGTTTGAAAAATTTCTATAGATATGGTATGGAGAAAGGATTTATGGAGGGAAGAGATCAACCATATCTTGTATGATGGTGATGAGGAAACTAATTTTGTTGTTGTCAAGCACTGTTGAGTGAGTTCTGATTCATAGTGAACCTGTATAGGGTTTCTAAGGAGCAGTTAGTGAGCTAGTACGGCTGACCTTGCAGTTCAAATGGACTTTGCAGTCCAGCACATTAACTCACAGTGCCACACTAGACCTCCACATTGATTACTAATAATTAAACTAATTAGTAGGTGTGATAATGGATTGGATATGAAGGGTATAGAAGTGGAGGAGTCAAGGATGACTTTTAAGACATACTGTAGCTTGTATAACTTGTATAGTTTCTGTCTGTGTAGCAGGATAAACTTCAGTGCTCCTCCAGGGAACACTAGAAAAGGCAAAGTCCTTGAGTTCATTAGGGACATATTAAACTTGAAGCATATTTGAGAAAACCAGTTGGGAATGTCAATATGTAAATGCCTTAAACAGAAATGCATATTGGTATGAAGATATACGGAGTACAGTGGCTCTGTAGGATAAACACGAGGTCTGTGGTTCGAGTCTATCACCTGCTCAATGGCATAAATATGAGGCTGTCTGTGCCCACAAAGAATTATAGCCATAGAAACCCTATGAAGTCTCACTATGACTCTGTATTAATTTAATGGCACTTAACCATAACAACATGGAAACATACCTTTGATACAAACATTTGTCATTTGAAACATGATGCTTGGTTAAGATGGTGATAGTTTTCTGTTACCTATTAGAATATAAGGTTTATGAGGGTTTAGATTTTTAAAACAATTTTTACTAGTGTATCGCCATGTTCAAAACAATAAACTGATAATTTTATGGATAGCAGTGAAACATTATCTGATACTGGGCCAGAAGGTGAGCCCTCCAGTATGCAAGGCACTCAAAATCTTCAAACATTCATTGATAATCAGACCATGGAATTTATGAAGTATGAAAATTGGAAGTTGTCAAAAATGAAATGGAACACATAAAGATTGAAATCCTAGGCATTAATGAAATAAAATGAACTGGTATTGGTCATTCTGATTCACACAATCATGTGGTTTATTGGGATGGAAAAATTGAAGATCAATCATGTTACATTCATCATTAAAAAGAAAATCTGAAGATCTATCTTTAATTAGAAGATTGTCTGTGATAAGATAGTATCTGTACACCTATAATAAACACCAGTTATTACAGCTATTACTCAAATTTATACATCACCCATTAAAGCCAATTAAGATGAAGGTGAAGAACTACACCACTCTCTTTAAGAGCAGTATTGGTACTTTAGGATAAGCACTAGACATTGGATAACAAGGTCAGAAGTTCAAACTGGCCAGACACTCCATAGGGAAAAGATGGGGGTTTCTGCTCCCATAAAGAATTACAGAGTGGGAAACCTAATATAGACTGGCTATGAGTTGTAACCAACATCAACCAAACTCTTCAGGCTGAAACTGATCAAACAGGCAATCAAAATGCATTGGTAATTACTAGTTATTAGAATGTGAAAGTGAGAAATGAAGAGGAAAGGCCTGTCATTGGAAAATGTGGCCTTGGTAATAGAAATGATAATGGAGATCTCATAACAAATTTTGCAAGATCAATGACTTCTACATTGTAAATACATTTTACAGCAATTCTAAATATGTACCTTACCAGATGGAATACATAGGGATCAAATTGACAAAATCGGTCAATATCTTCAGCCAAAACCAGACCAAGGGCCAACCGAAGAACAGATCATCAATTGTTCATATGCAAGTTCAAGCTTAAGTTGAAGAAAATTTAAGGAATCTACAGAGCCAAAATATGACATTAATGTGTCCCACCTGAACTTAGAAAACACATCAACCATAGATTTATGCATAAATATTAGTGACAGGAGACTAGGAGAGTTGTGGAATGATCTCGAGAATATCATACATGAACAAAGAAAAAGGTCATTAAAAATGCAGAAAAGAATGCCAAAAACAAAATGGATATCAGAAGGGACACTGAAACTTGCTCTTGAATGAAGGGAAGCTAAAGTAAATGGAAGAAATAATGAAGTAAAACAGCTTAACAGAAAATCTCAAAGGGAAGCTTGAGAAGTTGAAGTAAAGTATTATGATGAAATGTGCAAAGATCTGGAGTTAGAAAACTAAAAGTGCATGCTCAGAATTTCTCAAGCTGAAAGAACTGAAGAAAAAAATTCAAGCTTCAGTTTGCAATATTGAAGTATACCTTAGGCAAAACATTGGATGATGCAAAAGGCATCAAAAAAAGATGAAAAGAATACACAGAGTCACTGTACCAAAGAGAATCAGTCAATGTTCACCTATTTCAAAACGTATATGATCAAAAACTGGTGGCATTGAAAGAAAAAGTCCAAGTTGCACTGAAGGCATTGAAAAAAAGCAAGACTCCAGATACTGATGGAATAAAACTAATGTTTCAACAAATGATGGAGTGCTAAAAGCACTTACTAATACTGGTGTGGCACTGTAGGATAAGCACTGGACTGCTAACTCTACAAGTCTAGCAGTTCAAACCCACCAGTTGCTCCTTGGAAACCTTATACAGGGTTGCTATGAGTCTGAACTGAACTGGAATGCACATAACAACAACAATCTTTGCCAAGGACATTGAAAATCAACTACCTGACCAACCAACTGGAACAAATCCATATTTGTGTCCATTTCAAAGAAAATTTACACAGTGGAATGCAGAGATTACTGAATAATAGCACTAATATAACATGTAAGTAAAAGTTTGTTGAAGGTAATCAAAAACGGCTGTATATCAGCAATGAGCTGCCAAAAATTCAGGCCAGATACAGAAGAAGACATGGAATGAGGGGTATTATTGCTGATGTTAGATGGATCCTGACTAACAAAAGAGAATATCAGAAAAATGTTTACTTGTACTTTATTGACTATGCAAACATATCCAATTGTGCAGATCATAACAAAACTATGGATAACAGTATTAAGAATAGGAGTTCCAGAACACTTCATTATCCTCCTTAGAAATCTATACTTTGACCAAGAGTTGTTTGAACAAAACAAAGGTATCCTGAATGCTTGAAAATTAGGAAACTTGTCCATCAAGGTTGTATCCTTTCACATACTTATTAAATTTGTATGCTGATCTGATTATCCAAGAAGCTGGATTATATGAAGAAGAACATGGCATCATGGCTGTCAGAAGACTTTACCTCCAATAAACAGATGGCACATCCTTACTTGCTAGAAGTGAAGAGAACTTGAAATACTGATGAAGATCAAAGAATACTGTCTTCATAATAGACTACACATCAATGCAAAGAAAGAAAATCTTCACAATTAGACCAATACATAACATCATGAAAAATTGGGAAAAAATAAGAAGTCCTCAAACATTTCATTGGATTTGGATCTACAATCAATACTCATGGAGGCAGCAGTGAAGAAATCAAACTACATATTGCATTATTCAAATCTGTTGTATAAGACCTCTTTTAAGTGTTCAAAACCAGAATTCACTTTGAGGACTAACTTAACCTTAACAAAAGCTATAGTATTTTCAATTGCTTCATACGCATGTAAAAATTGAACAATGAATAATAAAGACCCTAGAAGAGTGCATTTGTTTCCATTGTAGTTTTGGTGAAGAATATGGAAACTACCATGGACTGCCAGAAGAACAAACAAATCTGTGTTGGAAGAAGTATAGCTCCTTAGAAGCAAGCGTAAGGAGAATTCATCTCTTATACTTTGAGCACGTTGTCAGCAGGGACAAGTCCCTGGAGAAGGACATATGTTTAATACAGTGGAGGGTCAGTAAAAAAGCAACCCCTAAAGAGATAATTTACACAGTTGTAGCAACAATGGAATCAAACAAAACAACAATTGTGAGGATGATGCAGGACCAGGCAGTGTTTCATTTTGTGTACATAGTGTCACTATGCAAGGGAACTGACTAAACAGCACCTAACAACAACAACAATTGATATTTATTTCTAATCAAGGCATTTAGTGCTCAAAATGCCAATTTACATAATTTAATTTAATCTTTTTCTGCAAAGATAATAAAAGCCAAGTTGTTTAGTTACATCTCAGTTGGCTTCATTAATTTGTGACCCATCATTAATTATAAGTATGTGAGATTGGAAAAATGACCAAAATGAGTCTATCTGGGTAGAAGCAGGAAGTTAAGACATAACTCCTAAACAGGAAAAAAAATATATATCTTTGGAGCTTGTTAAATGTTCTAAGAAATATGGCTCACTGACAATACTATCTAAAGAACAACTAGCTATGTTTTTGGGGAAAATATTTAATGTCAAGTCAGAATCATAGTAGCCACTGCTCCCCTTAGGCCCAAACACTTTAGAAAATGTGTCAAGAATGTATGCCATCACAAAAGTTTTTTTTTTTTTTTTTTAATGTCAAAAGCAGGAATGAATATGCAGTAAATTTATTTCTTTGAGAAACATTTCCATTTCTTTTTTCTTACTGAAACTAAGATACCCTAAGTCTATTAATCCATTGGCAATCATGATAAATTCCTTTCTAGAACCCTAAGATGTAGGAGGGCTCCTGGTGTGGTGCTGTAAGATCAGCACTGGACTGCAGACAACAAAGTCACGGGTTCAAATCCACCAGATGTTCCTCAGCAACTCTGTACAGTGTTAATATGGATCAAAATTGACTTGATGACACTTAACAATAACTCCAATATGAAGAAAGCAAGAACTGTACTCTGAGCTCCCAAATTATAGAAATAAACCAGAGATTTCTTCACCAATTATCATAAGAAATAATATAGTAAAAATTGCTTTTACAGGTTTCATTTGTTTAAAGGCCATTGGTGATTCAGTGGTAGAATTCTACCCTCCTATGAAAGAAACCACTTCAATTCCTGGCCAATGAAACTCAAATCTAAAGTACAGCTACCACCTGCCTATCAATAGAGGCATCTGTATTGGTATGATGCTGAACAGGTTTCTGCAGCAGTTTCCAGATTGACATACTAGGAAGAAAGTCCTGGTGATGAACCTCTGAATATCAGAATTAAAATCCCATGGATTACAGTATTCTGATTTGCAAACAATCATGGAAATTGTGTAGTACCAGAGTGTGTTTGTTCTGTTGTGCATGGGGTTACCATGGGTCAGAGACCCATTTGATGGAATCTAAAATAAAAATAAAATAGATGTTTTTTAAAGAAAGAACTGAGTTATCCACTTGAAAATTTCCATGTTGCTGATACTGCACGTACCTTTGCTAGCATGAATCACTGATGTATCTCATTCAGAATGAATCTAACTTTCAAAGTCCCATCATACTTTAAAATCCCCTTTGCAGTAAAATAATTTAAGAAAGAAGCATATCATAGTGATGTTAAAGATATAGTTGCTTTGGGGTCCATTTAGTTGTATACACATATACACAATTGTATACACATGTAGAAATCATTGAACAATATCATAAATATCACATATAAGCCAAATTATTCTGAAGATGATTTAAAAAGGTCAGTAACAGTATATCAAGACAGCTGCCAGAAATTCAAGCTGAAACTAAGGATATCATTGCTAATGTCAGATGCATCTTGGCTGAAGGTGGAGTCAGATAGATGTTTACCTGAACTTCATTGACTATTTGAAGGTTTTTCACAATGTGGATCATGAAAAGCTATTGATAACATTACAAAGAATGAGTATTCCAGCACACCTAATGGTGCTCATGAGGAACTTGTAAATAAACAAAGCAGTAATTCAACCAAAACAAGGAGCTACTGAATGGTTTAAAATCAGAAAAGTGTGCACAAAGGATGAATCCTTTCACCATATCTATTGAATCTGTATGCTGAGCAAATAATCCAAGAAAAAGGACTATGTGAAGAAGAATTGGCATCAGGATTGAACAAAGACTCAAAAACAACCTGTGATATGCAGAGGATATAGCCTTTCTTGCTGAAATTAAATTTAAAGAAAATAAAAATCCTCACCACTGGACCAGTAAATAACATCATGGTAAATGGAGAAAATATTGAAGTCGTCACAGACTTCATTTTTCTTGAAACCACAATCATCAGCTGTCAAGAAATCAAATGATGTAGTGCGTTTGGAAAACTGCTTCACAAGACCTGTTTTTAAAGTATTCAAAAGCAATTAAATCATTTTGAGGACTAAGGTGTGACTGACTTAAGCTGTGGAATTTTCAATAGCCTCATATTCATGTGAAAGTTGCTCAATGAATAAGGTAAACTGAAGAAGAATAGATGCATTTGAGTTATGGTGTTGGAGAATAATACTGAAAATACCATGGACTGCCAGAAGAAACAAATCTGTGTTGGAAGTACAAACATTAATGGTCTTTGAAGCCCAGATGGTGAGACTTCATCTTTCATACTTCAGACATGTTATCAGGAGGGACTAAGCTCTGAAAAAGGACATTATGCTTGATAAAGTGGAAGGTCAACAATAAAGAAGTAGACATGCAATGAAATGGATAGATGAAGGGACAGCAGCAATTAGTTCAAGTGTAATAACAATTGTGAGGGTGGCTCAGGATTGGTTGGTGTTTCATTCTGTTGTGCATAGGGTTGCTAGAAGTTAGAACTGGCTTGATGTCACCTAACAATAACAACAACACATATGATTGGGGTATATGTTCCCTAGGTAATCAACAAGTTAGAATTAACTCAAGGCAGCTGAATTGGTTTGGAGTATTGATTTTCATACAAAATCTTCTTGTAATAAAAGTTGTTTGTGGAGAGACTTCTGTGGACTCTTTAATTACAACAGCTCAGTAGGGGAGCGGGGGGTGTCAGGCTGTCGAAGCTGATTTGACCAGTTACTACATGTATAATTTTGAGCAAATTATACAAACTCTGGAGCTTCAATTTTTCAATATAAAATGGGAGTTAATGACAATTTTTACCTTATATTGTAGCTGTATAAAGAATCTGTGTGATTACCAAGTATTTGGTACAGAGTTGGAGCTCAGTAGGCATAAGCATTCTCAATGGAAACCTCAAAATGACATTATTGAATTACCTCACATGAATTATCTTACATGTGGCTTGATGATTCATTGATGAAATTAACTTCAGAGTTTATTTTATAAAAATCAATTACAGTTTGGAAACCTGTTAGCAATGATATATGATTTTATGAGAAAGTATAGATGTTAAATAATAACAATTTCTAAATGAGTTTCCACTTGACTAAAGTTTTTTTATCTTTATTTTTGAGGCCAATTTTGAGAAACTGTTCTACTCATAAAGTTCCTTTCTTGAATCATAGGAGATAGCTTTTTAATCATTTGAAAATGTGTGTGTAGCATCATATCTTACAATATTTTTGATATCACACTGTGAAACATGAATCTAAAGCACCAGATATTTTGTAATTCAGTTTGTGTTGAATGAGAAAAGTTGGGAAACATCCAAGCCACAAAGTGAAAACAAGCTTGCTGACATTTGATTTTTCACTCTATTATGTAGTCTTAACATAGAAATGGAGACAGGATCAGGAAAGATTTGTATAAATATGCTGTCCTGACCTTTAAAATACCTCTTCAGTATTATCGATAGGTAGATATTCAGACTAGTAAAAAACCAAATTCCTTAAAATATTTGATGCAAGTAAAAATGTTAACTCAAT
>NW_006408726.1:2804649-2808808 GCF_000296735.1 Chrysochloris asiatica
CTACTTCCAAATATTTAGTCACTTAAACCTTATGAATATCAATGAAATACTGATGAATAGCATCAGAATATTATCAGATATAATGTTAGAAGATAATTCCTTCAGGATGGAAGGCATTGAAAATACAACAGAGGAAGAGCTGCATTGTCAAAGTAGAGCAGACCTTGATGGCTCAAATAGTGTAAAATTTTGGGGATCATCATTTGCTTATGGGGCACACTTCAAAATGAGGCAAAGCAGCTGTAAACATCCATTGATAATCAGAGTATGGAATGCATGAAGTATGAATCTAGGGAAATTGGAATTAATCACAAAGGAAATGGAAAGCAAAAACATTGATTGATATATTAAGTATTAGTGAGCTAAAAAGGACTGGTATTGGTCATTTTGAATCTGAAAATCACATGATTTACTATGCTGGGAATGAAAATTGAAGAAGAATGCATTGCATTCATCATCAAAAAAATTGCATTCACATATCAAGATATATCTTGAACTACAATGTAGTTTATGATAGGATAATATACATACACCTACAAGGGAGACCTGTTAACTTAGCTGGCACTCAAAATTCCACACCCACAACTAAAGATAGTGGTGATGAAATTGAAGAATTCTACCAACATCTTTGTTCTAAAATTCATAAAACATGCAATACAAATGTATTGATAATTACTGGTGATTGGAATGCAAAGGTTGGAAGCAAAGGGGAGGATTAGTAGTTGGAAAATATGTCCTTGGTGATAGTAATGATGTGGAGATCACATGATAGAATTTTGAAAGACCAATGACGTCTTCATTACAAATAAATTTGTAAAACAACATAAAAGATAACCATACACATGAACCCAACTAAATAAGATATATAGAAATCAAATTGATTACATCAAAAGGAAAGCTCCAAATAATCAGCTAAAACAAGGCCATGGACAGACTGTGGAACAGAGCATCAATTGCTCATTTGCAAGTTTAGGCTGAAGCTTGAGAAAATTAAATACATGACAGCCAAAATATGATCTTAAATATATTCCACCTGAATTTAGAGATAATCTCAATAGCAGATATGATGAATTAGCACTAATGACTAAAGACGAAAAAACCTGTGGATGACATAAACAATATCATACAGGAAAAAAACAAAAGTTCATTAAGAAAGCAAGAGAAAGAAAAGACCAAAATGGATGTCAGAAAAGTCTCTGAAACTTGCTTTCCAGCATAGACATGCTAAAGACAATTGAAGAAATGAGGAGGTAGAAGAGCTGACAACTTAAGAAATAGGGTCAAGAGTTATAATGAAGTGTGCAAAGATCTGGAGTTAGAAAACCAAAAGGGAAGGGCACACTCAGCAATTCTTAATTTGAAAGAACTGAGGAAAAATGTCAAGCCTTGACTTGAAATACTGAAGCAATACTTGAAATACTATGGGCAAATTATTGAATGATGCAGAAAGCAGTAAAAGAAAATGGAAGGAATACACAGAGTCACTGTATCAAAAAGAAATGATTGATGTTCAATGGTATCAAGTAACCAGTGACATTGAAGGAACAAGTCCAAGATGCACTGAAAGCATTGACAATGAACAAGGCTCTGGGAATTGATGGAATACAAGTAAAAATCTTTCAACAAACTGAGGCAGCACTGGAGGCACTGACTCATCTATGCCAAGAAATATGGAAGACAGATATCTGGCCAGCTGAATGGAAGAGATCATAGGAAAATATCATTAATATTGTATGCAAGTAAAATTTTGCAAAAGATTATTCAAAAATGGTTGTAGCAGTACAATGACAAGGAACTCCAAGAGTTTCAATATGGATTCAGACAGGGACATGGAATGAGGAGTATCATTGCTGATGTCAGATGGATTTTGACTGAAAACAGAGAATACCAGAAAGATGTTTACCTGTACTTTATTGAATATGCAAAGACTTTCTATTATGTGGATTATGACAAGCTATGGACAACATAGCAAAGAATTCCAGAACACTTAACTGTGCTCATGAGTAGTCTGTACATAGACAATTAGGCTATCATTTGAACAGAAGAATGGAACATTGCATGGTTTAAAATCAGGAAAGGTGTATATTAGAGTTGTTTTATTTCTCCATACTTATTCAGTCTTTATGATGATCAAATAATTTGAGTTCAATTATAAGCAGAAGAACACAGCATCAGGATAGCAGGAAGACTCATTAACCATCTGCAATATGCAGATAGTTCAACCTTGCTTGCTGAAATTGAAGAGGACTTAAAATACTCACTGATGAAGATCTAAGACCACAGCCTTCATAATCAGTTTCACTTCAATGTAACAAAAACAAAAATCCTCACAACTGGACAAATAACATCCATGCAAATGGGGAAAAGATTGAAGTTGTCAGACTTCATTTTGCTCCGATCAACCATCAACACTCATGGAAGCAGCAGCTAAGAAATCAAATGACACATTGTCTTAGAAATCTGCTGCACAAGACCTCTTTAAAGTGTTCAAGAGCAAAGATGTCAGTTTGAGCACTAAGGTGTACCTGACCCAAGCCATGGTATCTTCAAGAGTCTCAAATACATGTGAAAATTAAACAATGAATAAGGAAGACAGTAGAATTATGTGGAATATATATATATTATGTATATTATTTTCATCAGTGAGTATTTTAAGTCCTCTTCACTTTCAGCAAGCATTTGGGTTATGGTTTTATTATTAAGTGATGTTGCATTGGTTACGACTCATAGCAACACTGTATAGGGTTTCTGAGGAGCAACTGGTGAACTTGAGCCACTAACCTTGTGGTTCAAACTGACCTTGCAATTCAGCACATCAACCCACAGTGCTACACCAGAGGAGAATATTAAAAGTACCATGAACTGCCAGAGGACCAAACAAATCTGTTGGAGGAATTACTACCATAATGCTCCTTAGAAGTCAGGATGGCCAGACTTAGTTTCTCATACTTCAGACATTATCAGAAGACACCAGTCCATGGAGAAAGACATCATGCTTGGCAAAGTGGAAAGTCAACTAGAAAGAGGAAGACACTCCTCCTCCAGGAGAGGGATTGTCACAGGGCAGCAGCAACGGGCTCAAGTGTAGCACTGTTTGTTAGATTGGTGCAGGACTTTGCAATGTTTCATTCTGTTGTGCATATGGTTGCTCTGAGTCAGTACCAAATAGCACCTAACAACACCAACAGGCACAATGTTACCGCTTGTCTTTCATGCTGTAACACTGATTATTCAAGAAGTAGAAGACCCATTTTTTTTTTTTTTCAACAAACAAGTATTTATTGAGCGCCGACTATGTGTCAGGCACTATTATAGAACCTTCTCAAGGGAAGGGGGAAAAAAGACAGAGGCAGAAAATGCAAATTCTGAGGTAGAGGAAAGGGGCAGCTGAGGAAGAAGGCTGAGGGAGCTGAGAAGCCTGAGGTGATGGCCTCTGTCTTAGGCCTCTTCTTCGGCCTCCTCACCGAAATCTTCCTCCTCTAGTACTGCTGGTACTCAGAGACAAGGTTGTTCATGTTGTTCTCAGCCTCGGTGAACTCCATCTCATCCATACCCTCGCCTGTGTACCAGTGGAGGAAGGCCTTCCGACGGAACATGGCAGTGAACTGCTCCGAGATGTGCTTGAAGAGCTCTTGGATGGCAGTGCTGTTGCCAATGAAAGTGACTGCCATCTTGAGGCCACGGGGTAGGATGTCACAGATAGCCGTCTTGACGTTGTTGGGGATCCATTCCACGAAATAGCTGCTATTCTTATTCTGTACGTTGAGCATCTGCTCATCCATCTCCTTCATGGACATCCGCCCCCGGAAGACGGCAGCCACAACGAAGTACCAGCCATGACGAGGATCACAGGCAGCCATATCATGTTCTTGGCATCGAAGACCTGTTGGGTGAGCTCAGGCACAGTGAGGGCCCGGTACTGCTGGCTTCCATGGCTGCTTAGTGGGGCAAAGCCAGGCATGAAGAAGTGGAGACGTGGGAAGGGCACCATGTTGACTACTAGTTTGCGGACGTCGGTATTGAGCTGACCAGGGAAGTGGAGGCAGATGGTAACACCACTCATAGTGGCTGAGACAAGAAGGTTCAGGTCTCCGTAGGTTGGTGTGGTCAGCTTGAGGGTGCGGAAGCAGATATCATAGAGGGCCTCATTATCGATGCA
>NW_006408726.1:2809548-2811089 GCF_000296735.1 Chrysochloris asiatica
AACGCGGCGGCAGAAAGGTTCTGAGAGAGAAGACCTATTTTTAAGTGGAAGAATATTTATGTCATGTTCAATGACTGAATGTAATTTTTTTTTATCCCTTGAATGTTGCAAAGCTGATTTCCTATAGTCTTAGCTTCTACAACATTAACATCACCTGGGAACTTGTTATAAACAGAAAATTTTACATCCCACCACAAACCTATTGAATCTAAACATATGGTGCCCAGTCCAGCAATTGATGTTATAAGAACTTCTCCAGGTTATTCTGAGGTATACTCAAGTTCAAGAACTATCATTTCTATCTAGAGTTATTCACTTGGCTTGCTTCCAAGCTATCATATTTCCTTTGAACTGCCCTGTCCTATATAGCAGTCATTCACCATGTGTAGCTATGGAACACTTGAAATGTGCCTCATCCAAATTGAACTTGGCTCTATGTGTACAAAAAAATATCAAATTCTAAGACTTTATTTAAAATATGAAATGCTTTAAATACTTAAAGCATTAAAAACAAAATGAAATAATTATGTTCATATTGAAATGATAGTATTGAAATGATAATGCTTTGATTCATTAGGTTAAACCAAATATATTATCAAATTTAATTTCACCTTTTTATTTTTGATAATATAACCAAATCTGTTCCCAAGGAGTTAGTTACAACTCATGGTGACCCTATTACAGTATAGAAACACACTCCATGAGATTTCAAGGTGGTGGTATTTTGGAAGTAAATTGCTAGGTCTTTTTGTCCGGGTGCCTCTAGATGGGTTTGAACTACCAGCCTTTCACTTATTAGCAAAGTGCTCACCATTTTCCACTCAGGCACTTCATTTTCTTAAAGTAGCTACTTATTGTCCTTAAGTGCCCTTGAGTCAGTTCCAACTCATAGCAACTCTGTACAGGGTTTTTGAGGAGCAGCTGGTGAATTTGAATGAAACTTGCAGTTCAAACTGACATTGAGGTGAAGAGCTTATCCTACAGTGCCACACCAGGATTTCAAAGTAGCTACTAGAAGGTGTAAACTGTCAGATGTGGCTCATATTTACTACTTCTATTATTTTCTAGTGGACAGAGATGTCTGAGAGTTCTGCGTTCCTCTTTCAATAAATCATCTATTGCAAGACAAAGTTACATAAAGCAATAGTGTCAGGATTTCTAGGCTAAACACTACAATGATTGATTAAAATGAACAGTAAAATTAATTTAAAATAATTTGGCAAAAATGATCATTACAGTTCATTGTAGTCATAAAAAATATATATATATATATATGAAAAATGCAGGTAGCAAAGAGCACCCATACATGCAGATAATACCCACTTGACCTGGCTTCAATGACTGGATGATCAGAGCTCAACCAGAAAAAGATAGAAGATGGGGAAAAAAAAAGAAAGAGTAATCTGATACAATTTGACAATTTGATGAACTTGACCTACACCTATTGATGCAGTAGCTCAAAAGAGGGAACAAATCTTTACAGGGAGGATCATTCCCAACCCCTCCATACACAGAGTAGACAGGGATGGGCAATTTGGACA
>NW_006408726.1:2812014-2812596 GCF_000296735.1 Chrysochloris asiatica
TGGTCTAAGGCCATAGTCTCAGGTTTCTCCAGTCTCTTTTTGACCAGTAAGCCTGGTCTTTATTGTTTTTCAATTATTTGGAGCTTTGGTCCACATTTTTTCCCAATCTATTCGGGACTCCTTAATGTAATCCGTTTCAGAAAAGTTGGTAGTGGTATCTAGACACTATCTAGTTCTTCTAGTCTCAGAATTGTGGAGATCTATGCTCACACGTTCTATTACTGCACTGGATTAAATGATTCCAATTCATATCACTCTTCTTTCTTCTGTGCATGCAGAGAATAATGCACTTAGTAGGACACTCATGAGCTTTCAAGGTCCCAGATTCTACTCACCAAAGTTGGGTGTAGAACATTGTGTTTATGGACTATGTTATACCAATTGACCATGGAATCCCCTGAGACTATGATCCTTTCTTTCAAACACACTATGAATATGATGGAGCATACAGTGGGCAAGATGATGACAACTTTTTAGATATTATGACTTCTTTTAGACTTATCTATTATGATTATGGACTCAAATGAGGAACTGGCTGTCAAACACTGCCTCCATTTCAAAATTCCCATATTTTTAGTTTTT
>NW_006408726.1:2832865-2833829 GCF_000296735.1 Chrysochloris asiatica
TGAATTTTATTTATCAAACGATCCTATTCACATCTCAGCCTCTCCTCATCTCACTTGGAATTCAGAACCTCTCTCACTTGTTTTGTCTCAACACTTATCAACTATGGTGGAGACCTCTATTTATGGGTGGATAGCTCTTCCTGAGGTTTGATTGAGTCATTTCCAGATGCTCCAGTTCCTCAAACCAGTGTTAGACTAGGAGAAAAACCACTCATTAATGTTACTCCAGCAAATGCCAACATGGCAGGAAATCACAGTCCAGATGTGGAATAGATGTTTATCAGTATTGATGTTGATCATTAGGAAACAGGAAGTAGCAAGAATACACAGATATATTCCCTAACTGGAGAAAGTCTTCTTTCCTTCAGTAATATCCACTAGACAGACCTCATCTGACCATCCAAGTGCACCTGCTCATTAGCCACATGAATTACCTCATGTTTTCTAATAAAACAGTGGAGATTGCACCAACCAGACCCTCATATTTAACCCTTTTCTCCCATTTCTGCTCCTACACAACATCTGAGTCAACAACACATGGAATTTGAATTCTAGGCAGGACAACAAAAGAAGGGAAGCCTCAAGAAGTTAATGTTGTTAGGTTACAATCGAGCTGGTTTTGACTCATAACGACTCTATGTAAAAAATGAAACACTGTGCTATCCTGCACTAACTTCACAACACTTACATTTCAGTCCATTGTTGCTGCCACTGTGCCTATCTGTCTTGTTGAGGTCTTCCTCTTTTTTGTTGACTCTCCACTTAACCAAGCATGACACCCTTCTCCAGGGACTGGTTCCTGTTGATAATATGTTTGAAATATGAGTGACAGTCTCATCATCATGGCTTCCAAAGGGAATTCTGACTGTACTTCTTCCACACAGATTAGGTTGTTCTTCAGGCAGGTCATGGTATTTTAATATTCTTCTCCAACACTGCAACTCTGATGCATCAATTCTTCTAT
>NW_006408726.1:2835927-2836364 GCF_000296735.1 Chrysochloris asiatica
CAGAATGACGTACATGGCAGCATCAACCTGAACTCAGTCGACAAAAGAGTCGAGAACAGAATAAAATTATAAGAACAGAGGATCTGGGAGGTCAGTCTATGATGAAAACAATTACAATGTGAAAAAAGTTAAACATAGACATCCAGGTGGTGGAAAGATCACATAGATTACTGGATAAAATAGACTACCTTAAATGGAGGGAAGAACCAATGGAATATAAGGTAACCACATGGGGTTGGGTTGGGGAGTTTATTTTGGGTGTTGGGGAGGGCAATACAAGAAGGGGGGAGGAGGAAGAAGAACAAGATATATAGGGGACACACTGAGACAGGTTTGCATGGCCTAGTGGGACAGAGGTAAATAGTGATGCATTCTCAACTTTGGAACAACAGGAATCTGGGATAAAGGGATCTAGGTATAGCTTGAAGAGGGTAAAT
>NW_006408726.1:2837998-2838820 GCF_000296735.1 Chrysochloris asiatica
CATTCCTTCTTGTGTTGGGTTTGTGTTTTTTGTGCTATTTCTTGTCGGTTTCTTTTTAGTTTTCATGTTTGCTTGTTCTGCTTGGAAATTAATTTTTATGATATGTTGTGAAGTATTAACTTTCTTTGGGGTTACCTTGTAGTCTACTAACTTTTCTCTCTATTTAAGATAATCCATTGTATCCTATAATTTACCTGGCATCCTCACCACCTGGGTCTCTGTTTCTACATTTGTCCTGTCTTTGACATTGATATAATTTTGATCTTCAGTTGACCTCCCAGCTCCTTTGAGTTTGTTGTTGTATTCTTGTTGTGTTCTAGACTCTGCTATCTGTTGGCTGAGTTACAGGTGGTGTTGCCACACCTGTGAATCTCTGTTTGTTTCCTGTTCTTGTTGGTTTTCTGTCCACAGAACTTCCTTTATGATGTTTTGAAGTGCTGGGTTGGTTTTGATAAAATCTCTAAGATTCTGTTTATCGTGGAATGTCTTGATCGCACCATCATATTTGATTCATGGTTTTGCTGGATAGATGATTCTTGGTTGACAGTTTTTTTCTTGTAGGACTTTGAATTTGTCTCCCCATTGCCTTCTTGTCTGCATGGTTTGTTCTGAATAGTCCGAGCTTAATCTAATTTGCTTGCCTTTATAAGTGACATTTCTCTTCTCCCTGGCCACTTTCAGTATTCTTTGATTTTGAGAGGTTGATTATTATATGTCTTGGTGACTTTATTTTGGGGTCTATTCTTTCTGGGGTACATTCAGCTTCTTAAATGTTTATCTTCTCATCTTTCAAGATGTTAGGGAAATTTTCTTCCAGAAGCT
>NW_006408726.1:2838920-2846984 GCF_000296735.1 Chrysochloris asiatica
CGCAGCTGAGGACTCTAGGTTCATCAACTAAGAAGAGAAGGACTAAGAACTGGTGGCCAGGAGCAGACTTGAAGAATGTGCCCTTTGGAAATGTAAATTATTATATCTGCCTGAGTGGATTTTTTTTGTTTGTGTGTTTTTTAAATAAGTGGATAGAGAGAAATACTTTTAATTTGTGGTATATGGAGGGGATTATAATCAATGTAATGAAACAAGTTATATGAAGTGTTGAATGTGAAACTGATGATGTGCCCTGTAAACTTTCATTCAATCCACAATAAAAACCTTAAATTAAAAGAAAGAAAACAACCCTGACACACACTTTTCCTCATTTAAACCCATTCAGTGTTTCCTTGTTTTTATCAAATGAAGTTCCTAAAGAGCATAATTAAGTGTTCTCGAATGCTCATTCTTCATAATGTTATCCATATTGTTGTCATAATCCAAGAATTGAAAGCCTTTGCACAGTCAATAAAGCAAATGTAGACATCCTTAGTTTTCAGCCAAGATCCATCTGAAATCAGCAATGATACTCCTCATTCCACATCCTCATCTGAAACCAGCTTGGAACCTCGGAGAGTTCACTGTCAATGTACTGTTAGAGAAGTTTTTGAGTTATTTTTAACAATATTTTACTTGAATACGCTATTAGTTATACTGTCCAATTATTTGATCATTTCTTTGGATCAGCTCTCATTGGAATAGGCACAAATATGGATCTTTTCGAATCAGTTGGCCTGGTAACTATCTTCCAAATTTCTAAGCACTAATGAGTAAGTGACTCTAGGGCTGCATCAGTTTGTTGAAAGATTACAATTTGTATTCCATCAATTTCCAGTGCTTTGTTCTTCACCACCAGCGAACCTTAAACTTCTTTCTTGAGTACCATTGGTTCTTAATCATATACTACCTCTTAAAATGGTGAACATAAACCACTTCTTTTTGGTACATTCTGTGCATTCTTTCCATCTGCCTTTGATGCTTTCTACATCATTCAATATTTTGCTTGTAGAAACTTCCAATACTGTAAGTCAAGACTTGAAGTTTTTCTTCAGTTCTTTCAGATTCAGAAATGCTGATCATGGTCTTCACTTTTTATTTTCTAACTCTATCCAGATCTTTGCACATATCATTATAATATTTGACTTTGTCTTCTTGAACTGCCCTTTGAAAATATCTGTTCAACTCTTTAACCTCATTTCTCCCATTTGCTTAAGTATTTCTATGCTGTAGAGCAAGTTTGAGAGTCTCTCCTGAAAACTCATTTGGTCTTCAACTTCTTTCTTGTATTCTTAATGGCCTTTTGTTTTCTTCCTGTATGTTGTTGCTAATGTCATCCCACAAATCATCAGGCCCTTGATCTTTAGTGTCTAATGTATCAACTCTGTTCTTGAGATCATCTCTAAATTATACTGGTAGAATATATTCAATGTCATATTTTGGACTTGGTCTAATTTTATTCACCTTCAACCTAAATTTGCATATGAACAATTGATGGTCTGTTTCACATTCTGCCCCATGGTTTTGCTGATGATATCGAGTTTTTCTTCCACTTTCTCTTCCCAAAGATATAGTCACTCACATCTGTTTATTACATCTGGTGAGGTGCATTTGTATAGTCATCTTTTATTTTGTTTAGAAAAGGTATTTGCAATGAATAAATCATTGGTATCACAAACTTCTCTCATGAAAATTCTACCATCATTTCTATCACCAAAGCCAATTTTTAACTATTGATATCTTTGCTTCCAACTTTTGCATTCCAATAACCAGTAATTATCATGCATATTGATTGCATGTTTGATCAATTTCAGACTGAAGAAGTTGGTTGAATTCAGTTTCATCATCACTGTCACTAGTGGGTGGTACACAATTTTGAACAATAATGGTATTAACTGGTATTACATGTAGGTGTATGGATATTATCCTATCACAGATAGCATTATACTTCAAGACAGTATTTGAAATGTTATTTCTGGTGATGTGATGCCATCCTTCTGACATAGTCATCTATAGGAGTATCAGATTTGAAACGGCCAATATCAGTCCATTTCAGCTCATCTAGGATATTGGTCTTTAGGTGTTCCATCACATTTTTGACAACTTCTAATTTTCCTAGAATCATACTTTGTACACTCCATTTGTCAATCATCAATGGATGTTTATAGCTCACTTTTAGTTGTGTTCTATCAGCACAAAAATGTCCCAAAAGCTTATTCCATTTGCGTCATCACATTCAAGTCTATTTTGAGGAGGCAGCTTTTACCCAGTTGCATTTTGAGTGCCTTTCAATCAGAGGGGCTCATCTTCTAACACTATATCTGACAATAATTTGATGTTCTTCATCATATTTAAATATTCAGTGTTCTGGTGCTGACAGTGTCTCACTGCTTTCCATAAGATTTTCAGTGTTGAAATATTTAAAAGTAGATAAGCTCCCCTTCTTTCTACTCTGTCTTAGTCTGGAATCTTTATTGAAACCCATGCAACACAGTTGACCCTGCAGGTATTTCAGATATCAGTGGCATATTTTCCAGCATCACACAACCCACCACAGTACAACAGATGAGTGGTAAAAATGTATTATTATTGGACAATGGAAAAGTATTTGGAATCATGGCTATAGTTCTGACTACATGTGGATGTGTGAAGGAATTAGGACAGCAAAGAGAAATTTCTTTAGCAAGAATGTGTTTATTTCTAACTAAAATTTTTTTTTTCTTATTGTCATATGCAATAAGGGAGACTAACTTTTCCAAGGGTTATTTATTTCCAAAATACAGTTAATTTTCTTTAGCTGAATTTAAATAGCTTCTGTAAGTACCAATTGACCCACTTTTTCACTATATATTTAGGTGCAAAACAAAGTGCTTCAGTAGAAATCTTTTCTGACTTATTCTTAGGCCATCTCCTGCTAGTTGTGAATGTGATGAAATGCTAGCTCATTAGTGCTCTGTGAATGCTTGTGTGGGGAGACTTAGAATCCTGATTTACTTTGCTGTTTGACATTGTTCTCTCTAATGTGTAATCTACCAAGAAAAGCTATTCCTCAACCTATCCTGTTCATTATGGAATTAAGAAATTGCTAATTATCTCATTGTTAATCCACAAGTACTGTGAAATTTAGTTTGAGTGTTTTGCACATAGCATATGAACTAACACCTATCCCTCAGTGTAGTAATTTAATGGTGGAGTGTCTAGTGATGCCTGCCTTATATTTATGTATAGTGAAGAACTAACAACATAGAGAAGTTCCTTCAAATGTTTTTTTGAGTGATTGGGGAATAGTACTGTCACAAATCCATAGGAGGAAAGCTAAAAACAAGTTTCTGAAAAAAGAAACCCAGAAAAATGGGGGCTGCAGGATATAACATGAAGGGAATCTTTTTGGCTGACTCCACAAGCAAACTGATTTTATTTGACTTATGCAGTGTTGTTATAGAATTCCAAACATTTTTAAACCCCAATATTTTACTTGCACAAAGGTCCCACATTTTATATGGTTCAATTTGACCCTACATAATGAGTTTTCTGAAAATCTGACATCTGCTTGTCACACTATTTAATAAATTATTTACAAAAACAGCCATGTCATCACTAATGGGACATTATAGAACAGTAGCTCTCAAAGTGGGCTACATATTGTAGTCACCACACACTCCTCATTCAAACAGAACAAGGGAAGTCTGAAAATGAGAAAAGGTGTGTGCCAGGGCTTTATTCTTTCACCATAATTATTCAATCTGTATGTTGATAAAATAATACCAAAAATCTAGATCATATGAAGGAAAAACACAGCATTATGATTGGAGGACAACTCATGAGCAACCTGCTATATGTATATGAAGCAAACTTGATTGCTGAACGCAAGGAGGACTAAATGATGAAGATCAAAGATCAGTATTCAATATGGGTTGCAGCTCCATGTAAGGAAAACAAAATTCCTCACCACTGGTACAATAAAATTTTGATAAATGGAGAAAACATTGACGTGTCAAAACTTCATTATACTTGGATCCACCATCAACACTCATGAAAGCAACAGTCAAGAAATGAAATGGCATATTGCATTAGGCAAATATTTGGCACAAGACCTCTTAAATGTATTTAAGCACTAAGATATTAGTTTAAGGACCAAAGCGTGCCTTACCCAAACCATGGTATTTTCAATAGCCTCATATTCATGTGAATGTTGGACAGTGAATAAGGAAGACAGTAGCATAGGACTCCAAAGAGGTTCTAGAACTTACCCAATGAAATAGGCCTTTTGTGGAGCCTTTGTAGTGTATAGGACCTTAGATGAAATCCTGAGCCCTATCCAGAACCTTCTGAAGTGGGATATCTCCACTTGAAAGGACAAGCAAACCACCCTGGAACTGCTAGAGGAATAGAATACTTATTGAAAGAAAGACCACCAGGAAAAATAAATAACACAAATGGCAGTATGATTGGCTACTACAAGAACAAGCAAGTTGTTCATTGGGGAGCCATCAAGGCAACTAATCAAGTCCCTTCAGGACAAACCCTCCTCCAAGACTGAAACTCAAAGGGAACACATGAGCAGGCATGTAAGCTTGCTGGTGACCAAATTGGTCTACTGGTGAGTGGAAGAGGAGAAAAGCAAGCGATGGAGATATGGGCTGAATTCAACCACGTCCCATAGATCTCCATTGACCTGGAGATGAGAGAGAAAAGAGGAAGAGCTGGTTGGTCCGAAGTATGGTGAGACCTGGGGACTCTTTTAAGCCCACGGACAAGGACATAACCATGAAGGGCTAGAGATGAGAGTCAAGCATTCAGCTCATATGAAGTGAGGAAAGATACACAAGAATGCCCAAACTTGCAGATAGTACCCATTTGAGCTATCTTTGATGGTTGGTTGATCAGAACTCAAATGAAGATTTAAATTTTTTTGATAAAGGAATCAAATGTAAATTGCTACAATTTGATGAACTTGACCTATACTTATGGATGTAGTAGCTCAAAACACCAACTGAAAGGAAAGGAATCTTTACATCAAAGATGAATCCTTACCCTTTGTACATAGGATTGCTAGGAATGAGCAACTTAGACATCGGCTGTCCAAAGTGGCGGTGGGTAGGGGAGGAAAGGGGAGAGGCAATAAAGGCATGAAGTGAATGGCTTACAAGTTTCAAGAAGGAGTTTAGTTTCAGAGGGTATTGGGAAAAGGCAGAATCCCCACTGAATAGTTTTCATCTTGTCTAGACGGGCCTGGTGAAAAGAGATGGGGATAAGATTCTTTTTTCTTTTTCTTTTTCTTTCTTTTTTTTTAATGCTTTATTGTGAATTATGTGATTGTATACATGGGAGGACATCAGCTTCACACTGATTCCTTCATATATTGTTCCTTGCTATGTTTACAATCCCTTCCATGCATCATCCATCAACCAAAAGATATACCCCACAAGCCTGCCCCCCAGTTATCCACATACCACCCCTCTCTCTCTCCGGGTCCAAAGTCTCTGGCCACTCCATCTCCCCACGTCATCATCTCTGCTTCCATCCCTGGCATCACTGATTCTCTGGGTAGTTCTCCGCTCTTCTCCTTTGATGGTCCCAATGACCTCTGCTCCTAGACTGCAAGGTTAATCACTCCCCTCCCTTTGCCCCAAAATGTCTATCTTTACATTTCCAGACCTCACAATCAGTCCTGATAACAATTATTTGCTATTGTATTGCAAGAGACCTATCTGCATCTCCTTTCATTAGTTCTGACTAGGCAGAATGGATACGACTCAGTGAAGATTCTACCTTTCCCCATGCCCTCTGGATCTAGGTTCTCTCTTGAAAGCTTGTAAGCCAGTCACTTCTTGTCTCTGTAGTCCCCCCATTCTGGGTAGCCAATGTCCAAGTTACCTATCCTTGTCCTCTCCATATGCGGAGAAGTTGGGAATGATCCTCACTGTGAAGATTTGTTCACTCTTTTGAGCTATTGCTTCCATAGGTGTGTGTCAAATTCATCAAATTGTATCAGATTATCCTTTTCTCCCTCTTCATTCTTCTTCTGCTTGAGCTCTGATCATCCAGCCATTGATGCCAGATCAAGTGGGTATTATCTGCAAGTGTGGGTGTACTTATGCATGTGCCCTCTCTTCTTATCATCTGGATGCTTCACTCTCTACCCTAGTCCTCTGTGACTATGTCGCTGACTCTGGGTCCAAGAGTCCCCTGGACTTGGCACACTGCTGGCCAACCAGGTCTCCATCTGGGTTTACAGGAGTCTACTAAGCATTGTAGGGCTAAGCTTGCCGCTTCATTGCTGTTTTACCCTCACTTCCCCTTATCGGTGACGAACTTGGTCACAAATCAGAGCATGCATTCCCATTGAGCCTTAGTCTCAGAAGGGGGTTTTCCTTGAGGGGGCCCCCGATCACTTGCCTTGATATGTCCTGGGTGAGCCACATGTTTGTTCTTGTAGCGATCAGTTGGCCTACCTATATTGTTTTGTATTTTTCCTGTCAGTCTTTCTTTCAGAAAGTATCTTCTGTTCTTCTGGCCACTCCAGGCTGTTCTGCTTGTCCTTTCAAGTGAACATTTCCCCTCAGAAGATTCTGGATGCTGTTCAGGATTCCACCTATGGTCTTGTGTAATGCAGAGGCTCCATAGGAAGCCTCCTTCGCTGGGCATGTTGTATCCCCATTTTAGGTATTCCAATCAGTTATAGATAGGCAGGAGATGGATTTACAAGCTTTCCATGGTAGTGTTTCTGGCTATTCCTTTCTCTCCCCCTCCAGTGTATATTTTATGGTGATATGCCAGGGGAACTAAGATTCAACAGACAGCTAAGCATCTTAACATTATTTCACCCCTTTTCCCCATTTAAACCATGCTTCAATCTCTGTATTCCAGAGCCCTGTTGTCCCAAGGTTTTGCATACATCATTATTTATCTCTATCCCATTTCAACTTCACATTCATCCTATTGTACTTCATTTTATTGCAATGATTAAAATCCCCTCCATGCATCATCAAGTAACCAAAGGATACACCCCACATGCCTGCACCCCTGGCTATCAACAAACAGTTCCTCTCCCTCCCTGAGTCCCATGTCCCCAGGCATTCCATCTGTCCATGCCATCATAGTCCCCCATATCATTTTGGGTCTGGGCAGTTTCCAGTCCCTTTCCCAAGATATTCCAGTTACTTATAGGCTGGATGCAGGCCCACATGTTTTCTGTTGTGATGTTTCTGGCTGTTCCCCCCCTCCCCAAGTATCTATTTCACAATAGTGGGCAAGGGAGACCAAGATTCAAAGATGGCCAACCATCCTAACATTATTCCCTTCTTTCCCCCCTTTCAAGCTATGACTCAGTCCCTGTATCCTGAAGCCCTGTTATTCCAGGGTTGTGCATAATTGTCCTTTAGCTCTGTCCCACCTACCCTATGTGAACCTGCCCAACCATACTCCCATCCGCCTTGTTCTTCTTTTGCCCCTCCCCCTTCTTGTGTATTGCCAGCCTTCCCTCCTTGCTCCTTCTCCTAGGCTCTCCTGTGTCTTTTCCCTACCCTATGCTCTTTCTTCCCCTCCCTCTCTACCTCTTATCCCATACATACCAGTGATCAGCACTTATATTTTTACACACACACCCCTTTTGGGTGGGTTCTTTTTCTTAGTGTTTTATAATAATGGTCTTATACTGTATTTCTCCTTTTTTGACTGACTAATTTCACTCAACATAATGTCCTCAGGGTTCATCCATGTCATGCAATGGTTTGCAGCTTCCTTATTGTTCTTCAAGGGAGCGTCTTTCTATCCAGGAGCATGGTACATTCTTCCATTTTTGTAAGTCTCTTTTGGTTTGTTGTAGTTTTCTTTGTATAAGTCCTTTATTTCTCTGGTTACATTTATTCCTAGATATTTCATCCTTTTTTGGGGGGGTGGCTATTGTAAATGGTATTGTTTTCCTAATGTCCTTTTCATTGCTATCGTTGTTGCTATAGAGAAATCCAACTGATTTTTGTATGTTGATCTTATACCCTGCCACTTTCCTGAATCTTTCAATGAGGTTTAGTAGGTTTTTTTTACTGAGTCTTTGGGGTTTTC
>NW_006408726.1:2851049-2863982 GCF_000296735.1 Chrysochloris asiatica
TTTCCTGACTTCTTCCTTGTTTTCCTCCACCCCTTTTCAGAGCATTTGAATGTGTTTCCATATAATTCTTCTGAATTCTTTCTCAGGCATATCCAAAACCTACTCTTCCTCCTCTATATATCCTTTGTCTCCAGCTTATTTGTATCAGCTATTCTATTCTGTTTTTAGACGTGTTTCAGTATTGATTGTTGCTTCTTACTTGTCATGATAGTTATGTGTTTTTTGTTTTGTTTTTTTTTAAGCTTGAATGAAAGCTTGTTGTTTGTTGTTGAGATTACTGGGTGTTTCCTGGTAGATATGATCAGGAGATAGACATCCCTTTTCATATGTAATGCTTAGCGGGTGTTGTTGGGTCTTGTCTCAGTGGTGGAATATTATGGGGTATGCTTATAGCTTGGCTATATGGCCAATATTGCTGTTTTTTCTTGGGTAATGTAGGGAGAAAAAGCTTCCACCTCCAGGAAAGATATGTGATCAAAAGGACCAAAATCAGAAGTAACATAAATGCATAGGCAAAAACCACCCTTTTGAAATAGAAATAAAGCTGTGGTTGACTGTCTTGAGGTACACTATCAGTGTGTGTTCTCTCAGGTCCCTTCTCTAGTCTCTACAGTAGAGGTGTACAGGTAGATATTGAGGTGTTAATGGGAGAAAGACTGTCCACTGTTTTTGTGTCTTTCAGATAGGTATCTGCATGTGCATAGTGCAATTCTTGGGATGGCTGAGTCCTGTTATGCTGGGGTTTTACAGATTTCTTTGAATTGGTCCTGTGCAGGGAGCTCGGGCAGTGCAGCAGCTGCAGACTGCAAGATCAGCAGCTTGAAACCACCAGTAGCACTGCAGGTGAAAGGAGAGGTGATTCATTCCTGCTCAGAACCACAGTGCTGGAAACACTGATCTGGGTCGTCTGGAGTCGGAACCTACTCCATGGTGCACCAATGTGAGGGGTCCTTCTGGGGAAACTTTGGGATCTGTGGCTCCAAGGGTGATGTCATAAGTTGCCACCAAGCTCCCTCTCTCTGTACAGTGGGAAACTGTCCCGCCTGATGTCCAGGCTGAGCAATGAAGGTGGGATAGGGAGAGAAAGAGGGAGAAATGTGTAGTCTCCTGTCTCTCTGTCTCTCTCTTTTTTCTTTTTCTTTTTTTTTTTTTACAGATACCTCTGAACCAGTTTTAGTGTGGTTTTCTGTGCTGGATTGGGTTTAGCCCCAACCTCTAAACTCTGCCAGGGCTCCAGATTCCTAACTCGTTGTAGTTTCCTTAATATCATGATTTTTTCACTTGTGAGTGTAGAAAATTGAAGTCCTGGATCTTATGGTAGATCTGGAACTCTGAAGTTGTTTTATGAGTACTTTCTTCATAAAATCTCCCTCCATTCTCACAGGAGCATACCCTATCTGGTTTTCACTGTTATAGCCCCAACTGGATGTCCTTGGGGATAAGATTCTTATGATTCAATAGTGAGTAATTGTTAACACGATTAATTGTGATTATTACAACTGTAAAGGTATAAGTTTTGAAACATAAAGAGGGGAGTAGTTAATCTTACATTCCAGGAATAGAGGCCCCTAGGACCATCAAGGAAGAAGAGCATGAGCAGAACTTGGGACCCTGTCCAGAGAAGCAATGACATCAGAGATGGAAGCAGAAATGTTGACATGGAGAGATAGAGCAGCTGAGGACTCTGGAATCATGGTAAGAGAAAAGTTATTTGCTGGCAGCCAGAAGGCAGGCTTGCAGTATGTTTGTTTAAATGATTATGTATTCCTGAGTGTTTTTATGTACATCCAAACAAACAAACAAACAAAAAAACAACAGAGAGAATAGAAGCAAATACTGTTGAAAGATGATGCACAGAGGGGGCTTTAATTATTGCAATGAAATCAATATGATAGGTTGACTGTAAAACTGATAATCTCCCATGTAAACTATCACTCAATTCACACACACACTCAAAAAAAGACCACAAAGAGATGGATTGGCACAGTTGCAACAAACATAGGCTCAAGTGTAGCAGCAATTGTGAAGATAACACAGGAATGGACACTGTTCCATTCTACACAGGGTCACTATGGGTTAGAACTATCTCAACAGCATCAAACAATAACACACACACATAAAGCTCAAATTACTGTTGAGTTTACTCCAACTCATGAGGACTCGTATGTGTTAGGGTAGAGCAGCACTCCGTAAGGTTTTCAATGGTTGATGGTTTGCAAATATGTCATCAGGTTTTCCTTCGAAGTGCCTCAGGATGGATTCTAACTTTAAACATTTTGTTTAGCAACCAAGGCCAGTAACTCTTTGTAACACCTAGGGAATACTAGAGTCACCTGTTGTCATTGTTAAGTGCCATCAAGTTGGTTGTGACTCATAGAGACCCTCCAGTGAATTTCTGAGGAGTGATTGTTGGCTTGAACTGATGACCTTGCAGTTAGTAATCCAGTGATTTTCCTTCTGCACTAAAGTAGGCCCCCAGAGTCACCTGTTGATATTGTTGTTAGGTGCTGTCAAGTCTATGTACAGTTTCCTCATGCACATAATTAAGTGTCTGGAATACTTATTCTTCATAATATTATAGCTTGTCATGATCCACATAGTCAAAAGGCTTTGTATGGTCAATAACGCAGAAGTAAATATCTTTCTGATATTCTCTACTTTCAGTCAAGGTCCATCTGATATCAACAATGATATTCCAAGTTCCATATCCTCTTCTGAATCTGAAATATTCACTTGCTTCACAGGTCTCCGATGCTTTCATCAGGGCTAAGAAACACTCTTATTGATAGTGAAGGGGAAGCCCAATCGTGTACTGGAGCAGATTTATACCTGTTCACCAATCATAGATAATTCAAGCTTAAATTATCTTTTTACATTTTATGACTATTGTTTATGTTCTTGAGGATATTTACTTATATTGTGGAAAGACTATAATGGTGTGCTACTCTGTAGGTCCTTCCAGCTCTGGTTTCAGTGGTATCGTATTTATAATTTGAAATTACACAAAGGAAATCAGCAAGAACTACCAATCAGGTATTTTCTTCCAAAGAGCTGGTTGTTAAACATTTAATAGCACATAGGTGATTAAATAAGATCAGTAAAATTAAAGTTTGTTCCTTTTGTTAATTCTGAATTAAAAAAAAAAAATTTCACTGTAAAACTGAGTTGTTGTTATTGTTGTTGTTGTTAAGTGCCATCGAGTCAGATTCAGCCAATAGCGACCCTATACAGGGTTTCCAAGGAGCGACTGGTGAGCTTGAATTGCCGGGCTTACAGTTCAAACAGCTTTACAGTCTGGCACATTAACCCACAGCACCACACCAGGGCTCTGTTCTAAAATTACGTATCAATTATTAATTATAAAACAGTGTTTCTGTTGCCACACCTTTCCAGAAAAGCAAGGATGGAAGACTTTGACTAAGAATCTGTCTGGAAGCCATTGTTAGAGAATAGCTAGAACTGGAAGAGTACTAATGTGCATCTCCCTTTCTTTAGTCAGTTTTCTCCATGATACTTTATCTTTATTTGCTCATTTTTGATTCCTCATAGCATGGTAGGTCTTATGGAAGTTGTACTTTTTCATAATGCCTCAGGGCTCCAAAGTCACAGAGAGTCACTTAATCATTTACTATGGACTACAAACATGTCACATTGTCCAGGTGTGGCATTATAAGGTAAGCACTGGATTGCAAGGTTGATTTGCACTGTAAGGTCAGTGGTACAAACTCAACAGCTGCTCCTTAGAAACTATAGACAGAGTTGCTGTAAGTCAGAACAACTGGATTACACTTAACAAAAACAACAACAACTAAACATGCCATAAATTTGTCCAGATTAAAAAACAACAGAAGAGATAAGTTCTCAGTAAAGGAGTGACCGAGTTTAAGATGAGTAACTGGAATGGGAAATATTTTGACACCATCCTTAAATAATACAATCTGCCACAGAGACCTTTACACAAAGTAAATATTCTGGAGGATGCTTGAGAATGTTGCTTTCGTCAATTTGAGACAAAATTCACACACATGAGCTATAACAATTTTCAAATGATTCAGCCCATGTACAAATCAAAGTTGTTGTTGTTGTTGTTGTTGTTACGTGCTGTGGAGTCGATTCCGACCCATAGCGACCATGTATAGAGTTGGTGAGCTTGAACTGCCAACCTTGCAGTTCAAATGGCTTTGCAGTCTGGCACATTAACCCACAGCACCACACAAGTCAAAGTAGGGTGAGTTTAGTGTGATTTAAGGGACTTTCATGACAGTGAATAAGGAAGACCACAGAAGAAGCGATGCTTTTGAGTTATGGTGTTGGAGAACAATATTGAAAGTGCCATGGGCTGCCAAAAGAACCAATAGATCTGTTTGGAAGAAGTACAGCCAGAGTGCTCCTTGGAGGCCTGGATAGCCAAACTTTGTCTCTCATACTTTGCACATACTGTCAGGAGGGACCAGTCACTGGCGAAGGATATCATGTTTGGTAAGGTGTAGGGTCAGAGGAAAAGAGGAAGACCCCCAATGAAATGGATTGGCCAAGTGGCAGCATCGATGGACTCAAGCGTGACAATAGTAGTGAGGTTGCCCAAGGATCGGGCAGTGTTTCGTTCTGCTGTGCATAAGGTTGGTATGGGTCGGTATTAACTCAATGCCTAACAACAACAACAAAATGATGTTAAAAGGCTGAGCCAGCAGTCTTCATTTGTAGCTTTTCTTAGAAAAACTTGTCAAGTTTTTTTAAAAAGAAATACTTATAAATGGATATTAAATAAGACCATTTAGTGATTTTTGTAAACTTCCTGTATTATTCTAATATGCAATCAGCATTGCAAATGAGCACCCAAACCTACGTATTCTCCCGGTTTTCTATCTGTGTCATTCCAGTGGCTCATTTAATGCTCTTGCTGAGAGGTTACTAGGAATTCTATAGAAGAACACTTTAGGAGTCTGAGGATTTGTCAAACTTAGCTTCACATTATAATTAACTGGAAATTTGAAAAATGTGATAACTCATTATAACCTGCTTTCATGAAAATGTTGATTTATTTATTCTGAATTGTTGCCTGAGTATAAAGATTTTATATTTATAACATTTTTTTGTGAATTGAGTATAAAGATTATGCAAACCATATGGTGGCTGTGAGAGGCTACCAGCCACTCCAAGGGAAAAAGATGAGATTTTCTGCTTCAGTGAAGATTTAAAGCCTTGGCTCCTTATATAAGGTCATTATGAGTTGAAACTGACTCAATGACACTTAACAACAACAGGTGACTTAAAGCAGTTGAAAGAGATTCATATTTGTGCACATTAAAAAGAAAAATGAACCCAACAGATATCATTCATATCACATGCAAGTACAGTTTTGCATATGCATCCAAACCATTTACTCTACCCATTCATCTCACTGACCTCCACTGTTTCATTGACCTTATGGGTTCAAAATCCATACTCCAAAACAGTTTACTAGGATTTGTTATTCTAGTATCCACAAGTACCTCAAATTAACTTAACAAAGAAGAAACATCATCTTTCCCATCTCTTCTTTCCCAAACTTATTTCTTGTTATTTATCATTTATCTCTTTAACATTTGAATTCTATCATCTCTCTTTAATATCCAATCTTTAGAAAATTCTGCTATTCCATTGCATTCCATTCAGTCAACTTTGTTTAGTTTACTCCATTTCAATTGCCACTATTATTATCTAGGTGTGGATCAGACCATACTTAAATTAGTTAAATGGTACTCTAAGTTGTTTATGTAAAAACATATCCTTTCTTCACCCTGACCTTTGGGTTACAGGTCTAGATAAAAATATGACCATGGAAAATATTTTTAATCATTTTTCCCTTTACCTTCAGAATAAAATCCAATTTTTTTTCTGCAGGAAAAGTTTTATCTCCCTAACCTGTACCTCTGACATACGTTTTAGGTTCATATCTCTAACTGTTTGACATTTTCACTTGAATGACTAATAGGCATCTCAGAGGTAACATGTCCAAAACAAAATGATGATTTTTCCCAAACTTCCTTCTCTCAGTTTTTGTCATCTTATAGTTATTATTTCCTTTTGCAGTTGCTCAGATCTAAAAAACCTAAATTGTTGATGTTATATGTTTCACACAACCTATATCCAATGTGTTAGCAACCTTCTTGAATTCACTTTGAAAATTAATATGGAGAAGTAAAATTGTCTAAAAAGTTAACTTAATAAAACCTAAAATCTATTCTCATCACCATCACCTTTTCTATCTTTTGTCTAACTTCATAATTATCTTTCATGCTGATTAGTAAAAAAAAAAAAAAAAAAACAGAACCTTCTAACTAACTAAACTGTTTACCATCTACCATTTAATCACACTCTGTCCAGCAATCAAAACTGTTCTTTATAAAATGTTAGACAATGTCATTCCTCATTACATTAATATCTTCCCATTGAAAAACACAAAAACTAAGCCTTAAGAATCATGAGGGCCTACATGATCTGCCCCTCTTATCTCCACCACTAACCTTATCTTCTAACATATTTTTTTCTTGCTCATTCACCCCAGTTTTTACAACTGTCCTTAGTGCTCTTCCTGGAAGACACCAAGAACAATCTGTTTATGGACTTTCCATTTAGCTGTTTTCTCTTTTTCAATAGGCTTTGCCCAGATACCATACGGTATAACCCACCCACTAACTTTCTAGAAAACTTTGTTTAATTGTCCCCCTTATTAGAGTGGTCTCCTCTGACCAGGGTCATTACTGCCACTCTTGTCTGCAATGGAACACCCACATCTTATTTTATTTTTTCCAACTTACTTAACAATTTTATATTTATTTATTTGTTAATACAAATTATTTTCTCCTTTGCCAACGTCTGAAGACTTTGAGGGAAGGGATTTTTGTCTTTGTTGTGGTTGTTGTTGTTAGTTGCCATTAAATTTGTTAAACTCACAGAGACTTTATGTTTAAGAGAATAAAAGCATTGCTCAGTCATGTGCCACCCCTGATCATTAGTATATTTGAGTCTATTTCTTTGGCTTTTATATAAATCCACCTCATTGTGGTTTACTCTTTATTTCCCTTACCCTGTATTTTATTAAACATAATAATTTTCCAGTTATTGGCTTTTCCTTTCAACTTAAACATGTTGAAGTTGCATAATTCTTGCTTCTAAGGATGATTCTATTTGCATTTCTTCTAAGAATTATTTGTTTGTTTTTGTGTCAGTCTATGGTATTATCAATATTCTTTACCAATACCACAGTTCAAATACATCAATGATTCTTTCATTATTATTTTTTAGCTTCTACATGCCAATGAGGTGATTGAAGAAACCATGGCTCAGTTCAGGCACACCCTAAATCATTTCAGTGATGTCTTTAGTGATTAAAAATTTAAAGAGGAAGGTGGGGCAAGAAAGGTAGAAAGACTGTGCAGATGCTCAGCAGAAAGGATACGGAATGATATAGAAAACTGGATGAGACAGATGCAGAGGATGATACTAGATCTCTAAGTTTCATATGAAGGGATAAAGAAGTAGTTCAACTACTTACTGGGAGAGAGATTTGAGTAGGCACAGCAAGAAAAGAAGTGACTGCTGAGCTATGGTGACCAACAGGACCTGCTACAGCCATCTTCAGCATTTGTGAGCAACTTCAGAGAAAAGAAAACACATTCAGATTTCAGAAACCTACCTGTGGATTACAGAGACAAAGAAGCGAAAAAAAAAAAAAAATTCATATCTGTTTTCCCACAATCTTCTGGTGACCAAAGGCAAGGCTGTCTCTACCAGCATTTATCTCCAGGGAACTTTTTGCTTTCCCAGGTGTACTCTGAGGTTGTCAGCATCATTGAATGGGAAAGAACTATCTACAATAACCTCAATTGTGTGGACCCTGATCTAAATCCACAAAGTCATATCTGGCCAGCCCAGGACTAGCCTTCACTAGCAAAAGCTGCTGAATAAATGTGTGGGCTAGAAAAGAAGGAAAACAAACAAACTAAAGAAACACTGGTTATCTGTGTGGCCAGACAGGTGCAGTGGGGCCATCTTGAAATTTCTGAGGTGGTTGTAAAGGCAAGAGGACAGTAGGTGACTCAGAGGCACACTGTTAATTCGTGGAGAGAAAGCAGTAGCCAGTTTTCTTTTTTTCCTTCTGCTTTCTTCTTTTTGTTCACTGTTGTTTGCTGATTTGTTTGTTTGTTTTCCTTCTATCTTCTGGGTGTGTTTTCCCTTTTTGCCTCACATGACATGAGATAGAAACTGTGGCCATACAGCTGAGCCAAAATCATACCAGATATAACCTCCCCATTGGGCTAGAGTCAATACAAGCTGCTCTGGGCCAGATCAATGACAACAAACAACATTAGTTAAATCTAACATGACCTGAATTGCATAAACAGCAAGCAGAGAACAGTATGCAAAGCTCATCACTGGATCACAACCACCAGGAGGCCAGTGATGAGTTCCTAAGAATACATCTAGCATACACTGATTAACTAAATGCAGATACAGTAATACCACAATGATGCAAAAGTAACAGACAGTGTCTGTTCACATGAAGAAACAAGACAAAGTAGCTCAAAGAAATGAACAAAAGATAGAGCTAGAAAAACACCACAAGAACAATCTAATAAATAGATAAAGTATTAGAGATAATACAAAACCTGCAAACAAAAATCTAGAAATTTATACTAACATATCAGAAATGAGAAAAACACTGAAAGGGCAAAAGAGTAGATGTGAATCAATGAAAACCAGAATTAGTGAGGTTGATGATACATTTCTCAGTGGTAGAATGCTAGAAGGAAAAATTTAAAAAAATAAGAATGGAAAATATCTGGAGAAACCCTAAGAGTCATGTGTGACAAAATGAAGAGGAATAGTCTACAGGTGAAAAAAAAGAACCAACAGAAAAGATATTAAAGAGGTGCTGGGAAAAAAATTCCCTAACATCATGACAGATGAGAAGATAATCATTCAAGAAGCTGAAAGAAAACCAAACAAGATAGACCTGAAAATAATTTCAATAAGACATATTATAATCAAAGTCTCCAAGATCAAAGACAAGGAGGGAATCCTGAATATAGCTCAGGAAAAAATAAATGTTATCTACAAAGGAAAACCAAAAAATATTAAGCTGTGAATTTTTAGCAGAAACCATATAGGAAGACATACAAAAGCATGTGAAAAAAAAAAAAAAAAAAGAAAGAAAGAAAATTGTGCAGAATCATACACCCGGCAAAACTGTCACTCAAATACTAGGGAAAAATTAAAACATTTCTAGGTAAGCAGAAAGTAAAGGAATTTGTAAAAAGCAGACCAACTTTACAAAAATACTAAATGGAGTGATTTGGACTGAGAACCAGTAATAGTAGACAACAATGAGAAATTATCATACTCAGCAACACCAAGAATTCAATCTAGATACAGAAATATTCAGAGTGAAACAACTACCGAGCAAAAAGAGGAAGAAGTCTAGTTACAAAAATCCAAGTCAGGGATTTCAAGTAGATTTCAAGATAAACAGACTATTTTTAAATGGTGAAGACATTAATAAAATACAGGGTAATCTTCAAGAAACTGAAAGCATCGTTTCACACCAAGAAAAGGGAAAGCCATGAAGATTTTGTAAACATTAAAATTATCCCATGATTAAGGGGTCAAACGAATAAGAACATAAACATAATAAATCCTTATATCCTCAATTAAAGAGCCTCAAAATACGTGTCAAACTCTAATAGAAGTGAAGAAAGACATAGAAAACTCTACAATAATGTTAGAAAAATTTAATACAGTACTTTTGAAAAAGGACAGAATGGCCAGAAAGAAACATAACAGACACTGAAGAATTAGACAGCAAAATCAATCAACTTGACTTCATAGATTTGTACACAGTACTCAAACCAACAGCAGCACAATACACATTCATTTCCAATACATATTGAACATTCTTCAGAACAGACCATATGTAAAACCACAAAGCAAGCTCAATAAATTTTAAAAAATATTAAAATACTACAAACCATCTTCTTAGATCACAGTGCTATAATATTGTTGTCGTTAGGTGCTGCCGAGTTGGCTCCGTCACATAGCAATCTTAAGTAAAACATAATGGAACATTGTGTCATGCACCATCCTTACAATTGCTTCTATGCTTGAGCCCATTTTTGCTACACTGGGGCAATCAATCTCATTAAGGGCCTTTCAATTTTTTGCTGTGACTCCATTTTACCAAACACAATGTCCTTTTCCAGGGACTGGTCCCTCCTGAGAACGTATCTGAATCATGTGGGGCGAAGTCTGGCCATCTTGACTTCTAAGGAGCATTTTGGTTGTACTTCTTCCAAAACTAATTTGTTTGTCCTTCTAGCAGTCCATCATACCTTTAATATTCTTCTTCAGCTCCATAACTCAAGTGAATCAATTCTGCTGTAGTCTTCCTTATTCATTATCCTACATTCACATCATATGAGGGTTTCAGGAATACCATGGTTTGTTTCAGGCATATTTTAGTCCTCACACTGAGATTTTTGCCTTTTAAAGGGAATTTGCACAGCATATTTCAGTAATGCAATATGTCAACTGTTTTTTTCATTGCTGCTTCTGTAAGTGCTGACAGTGGATCCAAGCAAAATGAAATCTTTGATACTTCAATCTATTCTATATTTATATGAATATTATTTATTGATCCAGTGATGAGGATTTTTATTTTCTTTACATTGAGCTGCAGCCCATACCAAATGCTGTGGCCTTTAATCTTTATCAGTAAGTATTTTAAGTCCTCATCTCTTTCGGCAAGCAAGGTTGTACCATCTGCTTATTGAAGTTTATTCAGTTTTCCACCAATATTGATGTCACATTCTTCATACAATCCAGTGTCTTAGATTAATTGCTCAGCATACAGATTAAAATTAGTGAAAAGAATACAACCCTGGTACACATCTTTCTTGAATTTAAACCACTCACTATCCCCTTGTTCTGTTTGAATGACTACATCTAGGTCTATGTACACATTCCTTAGACAAGCAATTAAGTGTTCCAAAATACTCATTCTTCCCAATGTTGTCAATAGCTTGTCAAGATAGACATAATGGTAAGCATTGGCATAGTCCATAAAGCACAGCTAAACATCTTTTTGTAATTTTCTACTTTCAGCCAAGATCTATCTGCCATCAGCAATGATATCCTTAAATCTGTGTCCTCTTCTGAATCCAGCATGAACCTCTGGCAGTTCCCTGTCAATACACGATTGCAGCTGTCTGAATTAACTTCAGCAAAATTTCACTTGAATGTGATATTAATGATATTGTCTGATGATTTCTGCATTCCATTTGGTCACTTATTTTCGGAATGGGCACAAATATGGATCTTTTCCAATTAAGTGGCCAGGTAGCTGTCTTCCAAATTTCTTAGCATACCACCAGTGATGCTTCAATTTGTTTAAATATTTCTGTTTGTATTCCATCAACTCCTGAAGCCTTGTGCCTTTGCCAATACTTTCAGTGGATGTTGGACTTCTTCCTTCAGTACAATCAGCTCTTTTGAAATGTTTGAACATTGACTCTTTTTTTGGTACAGTGACTGTGCATTTCTTACATTTTCTTTGGTGTCTTTATGTATCATTCAATATTTTGGACATAGAATCCTTCAGTATTGTAAATCTACAGAGTGTTTTCCTCAATTTTGTCACCTAAAGAAATGCTAAGCATTTTCTTCCATTTTGTTTTTCTAATGTTAGGTCTTTGCACATTTCATTGTAATCTTTGCCTACTTGAGCTGCCATTTGAAATTTTCCTTTTAGTTTTTTACCTCATTTTTTTCCATTTTCTTTCATGTCTGTACTGGAGAGTAAGTCTTGAAAACTTCTATCATGTGATCTCTAGCATAATTTCTGTCACCAGAGCCATATTTTCCAACTACCAATCCTTCTTTGTTTCCAAGCTTTGTATTCCAATCATCATTAATTATCTATACATCTTGATTCAATTTCAGAGTGAAGAAATTTGTAGAAGTCTTCAATTTCATCATTACTGTTGTTACTGGTTGATGTACAAATTTAATTAGCAGTGATGTTAACCAGTCTTCCTTGTAGGCATATGGACATTATCCTATCAGATATATTATACTTCAAGATGAATCTTAGAATGTTCTTTATTATGATGAATGTAACACCATTCTTCTTCAATTTGTCATTCCCGGCATAGTAAACAATGTAAATGTCAGATTTGAAATTCTAAAAGAAATGGATACATTTTTAGAAAACCATAACATACCTAAAGTAACACAGATTGATGTAGAAAACTTGAACAGACCTATAGCAAAAGAAGAAATTGACCAGATCATTGAAAAAACAAGCATTCAGGATCTGACACATCGTCGGAGTAAAAGTGTGGACATTCTTTATTTTCTCTGTTCATTGGCATATCTCTGTTTGTGCACCTCCACTCTGGTGACTATAGGGGGTGCTGGAGAGAGTGGACACACTGCCACCCCTTGAAGGTTCTACTACCATGCTAACAGATCTGCTCAGCAGAATCTAAGAAAGGGACTGGCACTACTTAAAACCAAACAGCAGCACAAAACGGCTACAGCTGGCCCTAATCTGTTTATCAGTAGGAAAAAGGCCTGAAGGGGGATTGGGGAGTGGGAGAGAGACAGATTAAAAAGGAAACAGGCCAAAAATTAAATCCTGAGTTATGTCATAAGGACTAACAGTGACATCTTGAAATTTCCTAGGTGGCCCTGAAGACAAGAAGTTGAGAGAGGGACTTCATAGTCATACTCATTTTTTAAGTTTTTATTGTGAATTATGTGTTAGTTTACATGGGTGAACATTATCTTAACATTCATCCTATAGTATTTTGTTTCACTGCAATGAGCACAATCCCCTGCATGTATCATCAAACAACCAAAGGATACACTCCACATGTCTGCCCTCTGGCCACC
>NW_006408726.1:2885107-2886020 GCF_000296735.1 Chrysochloris asiatica
ATTCTTTCAAAGAGCCAGCTTCTTATCCTGTTGATTCTTTCTATAGTTTTTCAGTGTTCTATCTTATTTTATTTGTGCATACATACGCATGATACTTCCTCAGAAAGCTGGAAATAGAAATACCTTATGATCCAGCAATCCCTCTACTTGGTTTATAGCCACAATAAATAAAAGCCATAACATGAATAGATATATATGCACACCAATGTTCATAGCAATGTTTACAGCACAAAGATGGAGACAGCCTAAGTGCCCATCAATGAAAGAATGGATAAACAAACTTGGGTACATACACACAATGGAATTTTATACGATCTTGAAGAATAACAAGGAAGCTGCAAGCCACTGAATAACATGGGTGAACCTGGAGGATATTATGCTAAGTGACATTAGTAAGTCACAAAAGAACAAAATTATATAAGTCCATTATTGTAAGAACTTAAGAAAATATACCCATACTTAAAAGGAAAGGAAAAAAAAAAATATTTGTTGGTTACCATTGCCATGGGTGGTGGTGGAGGGAGGGGATGGTAGAGCACAGGGTAAGGAAAAGACACATCATAGTTTGGATGTTGGGGAGAGAAATACACAAGAAGGGGTAGGAGGATAGAAGAACAAGGTAGATAGGGGAACACTGAGGCAGGTTTGCATGGGCTAACTGGGACAAAGGTAAATGTTGATGTATGCTCAACATTGAAACAACAGGGCTTTGTGATACAGGGATCCAGACATGGTCTGAAGAGGGGAAATAATGTTAAGGTGCTTGACTGTCTTATGAATATTGGTTTCCCTTGACTACTATTGTAAAGCAGACACTTGAATGGGATAGGAAGGACTACCAAGAAACATGATTATGGAAAGTTTGTAAGCCCGTCTTCAGCCTAACTGATTGGAATATGTAAAAGGGGTTCTA
>NW_006408726.1:2887532-2902080 GCF_000296735.1 Chrysochloris asiatica
AAAAAAACAAGCATTCTGGATCAGATGATGTTAACGATGATGTTACTGGTGTATTTTATAAAGCATTCAGGGAAGAGTTGATACCAATTTTACTAAAACTATCTCAGGCATTGAAAAGGTTGGAAAACTCCCTTATTCTAAAATCAGGCAAAAACAGCACTAAAGAAAATTATAGCCCAATATCCCTCATAAATACAGATGCAAAAAATTTCAAGAAAATTCTTGCCAATAGATGCTATCAGGACTGACTGTGAGGGTTGGAAATGTAACCGTAGACATTTTGTAGCAAAAAGGAGGGCAGTGGTTGACTTTGCAGTCCCAGAGTGGAGGGCCCTGGGACCATAAAGGAAGAAGAGTGGAATGCAGGACCCAACCCAGAGAAACAGTGACACCAGGGTTGGAGGCAGAGGCAATGACGTGGAAAAATGGAGTGGCTGGGAACTCTAGAATGATGCATGGAGGGGATTGCAATCATAGCAATGAAATGATATATGATAGTATAAATGTAAAAGCTAATGTTCTCCAATGTAAACTATCACATAATTCACAATAAAAGAAGTGCCTCCAGAGTGCTCCTTAGAGGCCAAGTTGCCAAACTTCACTCTCATACTTTGGACATATTGTCAGGAGGGAACAGTCACTGGAGAAGGATATCATGTTTGGTAAGATGGAGGGTGAGAGAAAAAGAGGAAGAACCCCAACGAGATGGATTGGCCAGGTGGCAGCATCGATGGACTCAAGCATGGCAACAGTAGTGAGGTTGGCCCAGGATCGGACATTGTTTCATTCTGCTGTGAATAAGGTCACTATGAGTTGGTGTCTACTCGATGGCACCTAACGACAACAATAACAAATGTACAGTCCAGCGTCCTGGTGTGGCGCTGTGGGTTAATGTGCTGGACTGCAAATTTGCTTTGAACTGCAAGGTTGGCAGTTCAAGTCCATCAGCTGTTCCTCGGAAACCCTATATACAGGGTCACTATGGGTTGGAATTGACTTGATGGCACTTAACAACAACAACAATGTATGGTCCAGACTGTATGCTGTATAATTTGACCTTAATCAGCATAGGACAGTGTATTTCTTACATATGACCTTCTAATCCTGAGTTTATGATTTTTTCAAAATTACTGAGTAGAGTTTAATCTTGCAAATGAATTGACTAGTCTTCTATGTAAATAGGGTATATAAAACCATCCATTAGGATTAAATGATGTTACTGGAATTGCTCAATTATTACTGAAATTAAAGTATTGTTTTCTACTGTGGAAAATGCACTAGAACTCCTGCTGTGGCATTATAGGATCAGCATCAACCTGTGAACTACAAGGTGGCAGTTCAAATGCACCAGGTGCTCCTTATAAACCTTATCCAGGGTCACTTTGAGTCAGTATCCACTTGACAGCACATAACAACAGTGAGGGGAATCATCAGTTAGTGGTCATGGAGAAAGAACCATGACTTGAAACTGAAGATAGTTTCATGATAAAAAGTCCAATCTCACAAATTTTGAGAGGGGTCTCACTACTATAGAAAATTTGAAAAGGCAGATCTAGAAGACAAAGTCAAGTATCATAATGAAATATGCAAAGACCTGGAGTTAGAAATCCAAAGAGAAGAACATGCTTAGAATTTCTCAAACTAAAAGAACTAAAGTAAAAATTCAAGTTTCAACTTGCTATATTGAAGGATTTTATGGGCAAAATATTGAAAGACGAAGGAAGCATAAAAGATTTAAGATATACAAAGAGCACTGACCATCAAAAAGAAGTGGTCAATGTTCAACTATTTCAAAGGTATCACCTGGTCAAGAACCAATAGGATTGAAGGAATTAGTCCAAGCTACACTGAAGACAATGGTGAAAAACAGGACCCAAGAATTATGGGAGTACAAGAATTATAGGAGTTGAAATATTTCAACAAACTAATGCAACACTGGAGTCACTCATTCATTTTTCCAAGAAAACTACCTGGCTAATTAAGTAGAGGAGATCCATATTTGTGTGCATTCCAAAGAGAGGTAACCCAATGTAACATGTAAAGTATCTAACAGTATAATTAATATCACATGCAAGTAAAATTGTACTGAAAATAATTGAAAAAACAGTTGCAACTACAGGGAATTGTCAGAAATTCAAACTATTCAGGAGAGTGCACAAAACTAGGAATATCACTTCCGACATTAGATTTATCTTGGCTGGAAGCAGAGAATATCAGAAAGATATCTACTTGTGATTTATTGACTATGCAAAAGTTTTTAACTGGGTGGATAATGACAAGCTATGGGTAAAATTGTGAAGAATGGGTATTCTAGAACACTTAATTATGCTCATGATGTACCTGTACATAGAACTACAGTCATTCAGAGAGAACACGGGGACATTGAATAGCTTAAAATCAGGAAAGGTATGCACCAGGGTTGTAGTCTTTCACTATATTTATTCAATCTGTATGGTAAGTAAATAATCCAAGAAGCACGATAATATGAAAAAGTATGTAGCATCAGGCTTGGAGTAATGATCATTAATAGCCTGGCATATACATATCTGATACAACTATGTTTGCTGGAAGTGATGAGGACTTAAAATACTTAGTGATGAAGATCAAAGACAACAGCCTTCAGTATGGATTGCACCTAAACATACAAAAAACACAATTACTCATAACTGGACCAGTAAATAGCATCAAGATAAATGGAGAAAAGATTGAAGTTGTCAAACACTTCATTTTGCTTGGGTATTACATGAAAGAATTTAGCAAAACCAATGATATATTCATTGTGTTGTTGTTGTTGTTAGGTGCCATCGAGTTGGTACCAACCCATAGCGACCTTATGCACAACAGAACACCTCTTAAAACAACATAAAAGGAGACTATACACATGGACCAGACCAGATGGAATACACAGGAATCGAATTGACTACATCTGTTGAAAGAAGATAGAAAAGCTCAGTAACATCATGCAAAACAAGGTTTACTGTGGAACAGGCCATCAATTGTTCATATGCAAGTTCAGCAGCAGTAAAGAAATCAAACATCCCATTACATTAGGAAAATCTACTGTATAAGACATATTTAAACTGTTCAAAAGAAAGACTAGGGTGTGACTGATCCAAGTCATGGTATTTTCAATAGCCTCTTATGAATGTGAAATTTTGACAGTGATTTAGGAAGACCATAAAAAATTGTTGCATATGAGTTAGGGTGTTTGAGAAGAATACTGAAAGTACCATGGACTGCCAGAAGAACAAATATAACCAGAAGGTTGGAAGAAATATAACCAGAATGCTCCTTAAAAGCTAGGATGGAAAGATTTTGACTCTGGTTCTTCAGATAGGCTATCAGGAGTGACCAGTCACTGGAAAAGGACATCCTGCTTTGTAAAGTGGAGGGTCAGTGAATACCACCAACAAGCTGGATTGGCACAGTGACAGCAGCAATGGGCTCAGGTACAATAACAATTGTGAGGATGGCCCAAGATCAGGCCATGTTTCATTCTGTTGTGCATGGGGTTGCCATGAGTCAGAACTAACTTTAAAGCACCAGACAACAACACAGTTATTCAGAATGGACAATAGTGACTTAGTGATTGAAGTCTTAGCTTCTATTTGAAAGACTTGAGTTTGATTCTGGAAATGTGCAAACATCATGTACAGTTACCACTCATCTGTAAGTGAAGGCTGGGATGTTTCTAGAATGCTAAGTAGGAATCAGCAGAGCATCCAGAGGAAAATTGTTAAGGAAGAAAGGCATGGTAATCTATTTCCAAAAAGTCATACAACTAAAATTGTATGAATCATAATTTTCTAATTCAAAATTGACCATGGAGATGAAGCAGTCATGAAATACCTGTAAGTGTTTCATTTGATAGTAAATGGGGTTATTATTCACTGGAAATTGACTCAATGGCAGTTGGCATCAATAGCCAACAGCTGTGCCTGATGCATATAGCACATTTCTGGTTAATGTCTTCAGAATGAATGTCAACCACTTAACACATTATCCAGTAGGGAATAATCACGGAATGAATTTCTTATTCTTATTGTTTTTAATGACATCTGGCACAAATATTTTTTGACAATATACAATATATTTACACATAAATATCAGAATAGCACTTGCTTAATAAATTAAAGGAAAGCATGTAGGTGGAGTAACACCTACACATGACTTGTCAGAAAGTCAAGTACATTTACAGCTTTTGAAAGTCAAAAATATTTCAGCATTGTAAATCTCATATGGTACCAATTAATAAAGGTCCTTTTGATTAAGAACTATTAAAAGTTTCCTTGGATAAGAAATTACTCATAAATCAATGACCACTAACTAGTTTTAGAAAGACTAGAGAGAGAAAAATAATAAAGAGAAACTGAATATGGAGAAAATGTGTTTATTTTGAGTAAGAAACATGGTGTATGTTTCTGTACCCCTTCACCCAAGGCTGTGAGATATCATGGCATGTAACATAATTACATGTTCTCTCTGATTTCATTATCCAGTTCACTACAAGGAAAATATCTTCCATGTATACAGAGTTTATATACATACATGTGTAGGATATAAAAGCAAACAAAAACAAAACAAACACTTGCTATTTAGGAGATTATGCTCAATGGTGACATGTGCTTCAGAAAAGACCTGTACTACTTAGGATTTTCAATTTCTATGATCACTGTAGGATAAGCTCTGGGTGGAAGGTTGGGATTTGGCTTGAACCCCAAGGTTGGTAGTTCAAACTCAACAATCACTTCTTGGAAACCCTATATAGGATTGCTATGATTCGGGAATGACACGATGACACCTGACAATAACAACTTTTGGAAGTAGATAACCCATTGATTTTCTGAAAGCAGATTTACTGAAGCTCCTCTGGGTGGATTTGAACTGACAATCATTATAATTAGCAACAAAATATTTAATCATTTGAGACACCTATAAATTCCTTGTTTAATATATATTGTGTCATTGAATTTATTCTAACTAATAGCAGCTGTATAGGATATAATAACACTATCCAAAAGGGTTTTCTAGGTTCTAATGTTAAGAAGAGCAGATCTGCAGGACTTTTCTCCAGCTGAGTAGCTGGGGGCGATTGAAATGATTATCTTTCAGTTATAAACTCAGTGCTTAAGCATTCAGCCAACAGGGCTCCTTTGTATAGTATATTCTGTTGTAGTTAGGTGTCACTGAATTGTTTTTGATTCATAGTGTCCCTATGCACAACATTAAAAAGGAAAAAACAAAAAACACTGCCCAACCATGCACTATCCTCACAATCATTATTACTCTTGAGCCCATTACTACTGCCACTGTGCCAATCCATCTCATTGGGGGACTTTCTCTCTTTCACCCACACTCCAGTTTACTACCTCCAGGGAGTGGTCACCTCTGATGACATATACAAAGTATGAGAGATGAAAGCTCATTATCCTTGCTTCTAAGGAGAATTCTGGCTGTACTTCTTGTTTGTTCTTTTGGCAATCCATAGTACTTTCAGTATTCTCCAACACCATAACTCAAATGCATCAATTCTTCTATGGTCTTCTTTATTCATTGTCCAACTTTCAAATGCAAAGGAGACTATAAAAATATAATGGTGCCCCTTAGTCTTCAAAGTGACACTTTGTTCTTGAACACTTTAAAGAGGTCTTGTGAAACAGATTTGTTCAGTGCAATGCACATTTGATTTTCTGACTGCTGCTTCCGTGAGTATTGATTGTAGACTGAAGCAAAATGAAGTCTTGGACAACTTCAATATTTTTCCATTTATCCTGGTGTTATTTCTTGGTACGGTTGTACATATTTTGTTTTATTTACATTAACATGCAATCCATACTGTAGGCATGTTTGCTCTTTGTATCATGTATCCTCTTTGATCTTCATCAGTAAGCATTTTGACTTTTCTTTGCTTCCACAAGCCAAGGTTGTATCACCTGCATATTGTAGATTGTTAGTGAGACTTCCTCTGATCCTGAGGCCATGTTCTTTTTCATATAATCATATGTCTCAGATTATTCACTTATCATACAAATTCAATAAATATGGTGAAATAATTCAACACTGGTGGATAACTTTCCTGATTTTAAACCATTTAGTATCCCCTTGTTCTGTTTGAATGACTACATCAGTCTATATATAAGTTCCTCATGTGCACAAATAAGTATTCTGAAATAACCATTCTTTGCAATGGTATCAATAGTGTTTCATGATGCACACAACTGAAAGCCTTTGCATAATCAGTTAAGGACTGGTATCCTTAGTTTTCAGCCAAGATCCATCTGACATCAGCAATGATAGCCCTAGTTCCATATCCTGGAAATATGGCCTAAAATATTATTTTGATCAGTGCCTACATAATATGTATGATATCCCTACAGTGCAAGAAATCAATGTACTTCTATTTCATTTGAAAGATTTTTCTTTGTCTTTGGCTGGATTCACTAGAGAAGCAAATCCAGTGAAAACTTGCATATGTATATACCAAGGTAAGTTTATATCAAGGAAATGACTTACACAGTTGTAGATATGGGAGAGTTCATGTGACAGGATCCAAAATTGGCAGGCAAGCAAGTAAATAGGTCCATCAGGTATGGCAGTAAGAAGACAGGCTTCTGAGGGCTCCTAGGAATCACAGACAAAAGAGCACGTCACTGGCTTAAGTTCAAACAACCAGAGTTCAGAGGTTGAGTCAGATAAAAGATCCAAACCTTGCAGAGAACCAGTAAGTTCAGCCAGAATGCATTATATATTGGAAGCAGTCACACCCCTAGGGAACATTCTCGCAATTGATTGGCTGCTCCTAGCAGACCTCTTTTTAGAGTAAATTACATTATATTAGATCTCATTTTGGGTATAACTACATCTCACCTGCCAAAGCACTGATAAACCTGGTCCAGTCAAATTGACATAAAACTTTACATATCACAGTCTGTTCAAACTCACCAGCTGCTCCTCAGAACAACAACATCACAGTCTACTTTATATTTATATTCTCCTTCCAATCCAACCAACTTAAATTGAAATATATCTGGGAGAGATTTTATTTTTTTGAGGTTTTTCTAAATTTTTCTTCTTGACTGCACCATAAAACAGATCTATAGAAAAAATAATTTTGATTATCCAGAAAAGATTACCTAGAGTGTTGTGTGATTTGGACCAGCCTTATTTTGTAACAACAGTACAAATTAAGCGTCTAATTTCTATGTACACTAAACAAAAAATATACACAAAATCAGGGTCTAATTTCTATGTACATCAAATAAAATATATACACAAAATAAAAAGTTTACCCATTCTCAGTCTAAGCTTCAATTTTTCATTCAAGTGATAAAACCTGCAAAAAAGCTGCATTTGCAAAATAAATATATTAGATTTTCATATTAGCCTTCTTAAAACCCCATGCATTTATTATTTTAATCTCAATCCTAGAGTACTTTAGTAGAGTGAGAGTTGCTAAAATAGAAAAATATATTGACTTGATCTTAAAAGGGGATAAAAAAGTTGAATGATTTGAAACATTTTGTATGAGACTTTCATTTTTCAATAAAGCTTCAGAAAACATGCCCATGTTCTACAGGAAGAAATCTATTTCAGCCACATTGGAGATTTTGATATCTTTTCATATTTATAATTGCTTATTTAGATGTTCATAGTTTAAGGGAATGTTTTCCATCAAAATTTCTGAATTATATTTCCTACAGATATTTTTTTTTTTCCACTACAATGTCACACAGCCAAAATAAATAAAATTTAAAACCTTCAAAAACACTCTATCCTAGGAAGGATAACAGATCTTACACAAAGATCTTTATTTTCTTAATTCACATATATAGAGGTTTCCAGTATGTTAAAATCAGACTCAATATAAACAGCTACACATATGAGTTGTTCTCCAAAAGCACCATCCTTCTTAATGCTATTTTTATTCTTGTGAACTGTGTCCAAGTACTGTTAGCTTCCCATTTGTCTAAGGCACAAATGCCACTTACAGGCTTTTTTTCCTCTACCATAAAATAAAAAGATGGCATCTCAATATAACTGCTGTGAGATTCCTTATTATGTTACTTTATTTCTTCTATACTAATAAAGACTGCTCTGGAGAGGGAATTATGGGAAAAATACCATTAGCTACCCAAAAGGTAAAATACATAGAAATATATCTAACCAGAGGGAAAAAATAAACCAATATAAAGAAAACTATAAAACACTACTACCAAAACAACAACAACAACAACCTAACCAAATGAGACTTAAAAAAATGAAAGGATAGACCATGGGTATGGACAGGAAGAATTAACATTGGGAAAATGTCAATACTACCGGAAGCAATCTATAAATATAATGCAATCCCATATTAGATTCAAACATCATTCTTTAAAGAGATGCAAAAACTGATAACTAATTTTACATGGAAAAGAAACCTGGTATAAATAAAGCATTACTCAAGAAGAAGAACAAAGTTGGAGGTCTCTCACTCACTGAACTCAGAAGTTAATACACAACCACAGTGGTCAAAACAGCCTAGTACTTGTAATGGAAAAATGAAAGATATATAGATCAATGGAGCAGAAATAGGAACCCAGAATAAAATCCAGTCAGTTGATATTTGACAAAGGCCCAAAACACATTAAATAGGGATGAGAGTCTCTTCAACAAATAGTGCTGGCAAAGCTGGAGAATTCATTTACAGACAAATGAAGCAAGACTCATATCACACCCATATATAAAAACAACTCAACATAGATTAAAGACCTAAGTGTAAGACCTAAAAATATAAAAATCATCAATGAAAACATGGGGATAAACTCAGAACTCTAATGTATAGCATAAACACACTGTCGGTCATTATTAAACACACACAAACAGTAGAAGATAAAATAGATGACTGGGAACTCCTAAAATTATAAACTCAAGTGCATAACATATTTCTCTCCCAATTAAGAAATGGGCACAAGGCATGAATAGACACTTCACCAAGGAGGAGATCCAGGCAGCCAACAAACATATGAAGACATGCTCACAATCACTAGCCATTATAGAGATGCAAATCAAAACAACAATAAGATACCATCTCACACCAGCAATAATAGCAAAGATCAAAAAAGTAGAGGACAATAGATGTTGATGAGGATGTGGAGAGACTGGGATGCTCCTAAATTGCTGGTGGGATTGCAAAATGGTCCAAATACTCTGGAAAACAATATGTCACTTCCTCAGAAAGTTGGAAATAGAGATACCTGGTTGTTGTTAAATGCCATTGAGTTGATTCTGACCCATAGTGACCCTGTATAGGTTTCCAAGGAGCAGCTGGTAAGCTTGGACCACCAACTTTGCAGTTCAAACGGCTTTGCAGTCTGGTGCATTAACCCACAGTGCCACACCAGACTCTGTAGAGATAACTTGTTGTGTTGTTGTTGTTATGTGCCATGAAGTCAGTTCCGACTCATAGGGACGCTGTACAGAAAGCCTCATCTTTCTCCCATGGTACATCTGGTAGTTTTGAACTATTGACCTTGTAGTTCACAGCCCGATTCGTAACCACTACATTACCAGAGTTCTTTAAGAGATAACTTATGATCCAGCAATTCCTCTACTTGGTATTTATCCACAAGATATACGAGCAAGAACACAAATAGATAAATACACACCAATAATCATAGTAGCACTATTTACAATAGCAAAAAGATGAAGATAGCCTAGCTGCCATTCAATGGAAGAATAGATAAACAAACTTTGGTACATACACACAATGGAATATTATGCTACCATGAAGAATAACAAGGAATCAGCAAGCCACCGTATAACATGGATGAATCTTGAGGGCATTATGCTGAGTGAAATCAGTCAGTCACAAAAGGAGTAATACAGCATAGGACCATTATTGTAAAAGATTAAGGAGAAACACCCACACTAAAAGAGGAAAGAAAAAAAAAGTTTTATTTTTTAATTTTTAATTTATTTTTTTTGTTGGTTACTGGGGAGTATGGAGTGTGGTGAGGGGAGGTACAGGAAGGTAGAGCACAGGGTAGGGAATAGACACAGGATAGTTTGAGAGCTGAGGGTAGGGGGAGGTGGCAGCACACACTAGAAGGGGAAGGAGAAAAGAAAAACAAAGCAGATGGGAGAATAGTTAGGCAGGTTTATGTGGGCTGAATAGGAAAGAAGTAAATAAAAATGTAAGTACAACCATGGAACAACAGGGCTTGTGGATACAAAGATTGAAGCATGGTGTGAATAGGTAAAAGTGGGGAAATGAGGTTAAGATGCTTGGCTGTCTTTTGAATCTTGGTTTCCTTTGCCTGTGTTGTAAAATAGACACTTGAAGGGGAGAGAGAGGAATAGCCAGAAACATCACCAGCAAAAGCTTGTAAGTCCGTCTTCAGCCTATAACTGATTGGAATACCTAAAATGGAGTTAGAACCCTTCCAGTGAAGGAGGCTCCCTACAGAGCCTTTCTTTGCATTGCACAAGAACATAGGTGGAATCTTGATCCCCATCCAGAATGTTCTAAGGTGGGGCATTTCCACTTGAAAGGACAAGCAGACCACTCTGGAGCAGCTAGAAGAATGGAAAATACTTCTTGAAAGAAAGACCAGCAGGAAAAAAAAAAAAAAAACTAACAGCAATCCAATTGATTACTACAAGAGCAAGTAAGTTGTTCCCCAGGGAGCCATCAAGGCAAGTGATCAGATCCCCTCAAGGCAAATCCCCTTCCACGAATAAAACTCAATGGGAATACACTAGTAGGCATGTGGTACTGCTGCTGACCACGTTGGTCACCAATAAGGGGAAGTGGGGGAAAAACAGCAATGAAGTTGTGAAATAATAAGTCCAACCACATTCAATAGACTCTTGTTAACCTGGATTGAGACCTGGTTAAACAGAAATATGATGAGACCTGGGGATTCCTGAGCCCAGGGGCAGGGGCATGGCCCCAGAGGACTAGAATGGAGTGTGAAGCATCCAGCTGATATGAAGTGAGGGGAGATGCTCAAGAACACCCACACTTGCAGATAGTACCCATTTGACCTGGCATCAATGGCTGGATGATCAGAACATGACTAGAGGAAGAAAGAAGAGGAGCAAAAAAAAAGGAAGAGTATACTACAAGTGGTTGAACTTGACCTATGCTTGTGGATGCAGTATGACAAAGGAGCGGACAAATCTCTATATTGAAGATCATTCCCATCCCCTTACTACACAGGGTCTACAAAGATGGGGAACTTAAGACATTGGCTACCCAAAATGGAGGGACTACAAAGGCAAGAAGTGAGTGGCTTACAAGCTTTCAATAGGGAACCTAGCTCCACAGGATACAGGGAAAGGTAGAAACTCCATTGAATTGTTTCCAACCTGTCTTGATGGGGTTGATAAAAGGTGAGGGGGAAAGGACTCCTATGGTTCAATAGGGAATGATTGCTATCAGATCTGACAGTGAGTGTTGGAAAGGTAAATATAAATGTTTGGTAACATTATGTTTGGGAGTGGGTGATTTTGCAGCCCAGGAGTAGAGATCCCTGGAACCATCAAGTGAGAAAAGCGAAGGGTGAGACACTGTCCAGGGAAGCAGTGACACTAGGGATGGAGACAGAGATGATGACGTGGACAGAAGGAGCGACTGAGGACTCTGGACTCAGGGAGGGAGAGGAGCTGTGGGCTGGCGGCTGGTGGGGCAAGGGCAGGCATGTGGGGTATACCCTTTGTTTGTTTGATGATGCAAGCAGGGTATTGTGATCATTGCAATGAAACAAAATATGATAGGATGAATGTAAAGATAATGTTCACCCATGTAAACTGACACATAATTCACAATAAAAACTTAAAAAAAAAAAAAATTCTCTCAAAGAATAAAAAGAGAGCCCTCAGACAGGGAAAAAGTTTTTTGCAATGGCACATCAGACAAGGGAATAATCTCTAAAATTTATAGAAAACCACAACACCTCCACAAGAAAAATGCAAACAACCTAATTAAAAGATTGGCACAGGGCATGACCAGATTTTTCACCAAGGAAGACAATCTGGCAGCCTACAAATATATGAAGAAATGTGCATGATCATTAGCCATTGTTCCTGCTAAGTGCCAGTGAGTCTGATCTGACTTAGATTGACTCAGCATAGGGTTTCTGAGAGGCAGCTTGTGAGTTTGTACTGCTGACCTGTCGTTCATAGTCCAGCTTTGATTCTATAGTGCTTGCACCTCATACCAAAATTAATAGCAAAGTTAAAAAATAAAACTTAACAGCAATGACAAAAACAAAAAACAAAAAACCCCACAACAACACAGAAAATAAAAAATGATGACAAGGGTATGAAGAGACAGGAACACTCCTACCTTGCTAGTGAGACTATAAAATTGTTCAAACATTGTGGGAAATGATACAGTGTTTCCTCTGAAATTTGGATACAGAAATACTGCATGTAACAGCTACTTTTCTACTTAGTATATATCCACAAGAAACAATAGGCAAGACATGAGTAGATAGATACAAACTGATGCTCACTGTGGCACTATTCACAATAGCAAAAAGATGGAGACAGCCTAAACACTCATCAGTGGAAGAATGAAAGTGTGTACTAACAAAAATCAGTACATACACACAATGGTGAAGAGTAATGATGAATGTGTGAAATATCTCATAACATGAATGAACCTTGAGGACATTATGCTGAGTGAAGTCAGTCAGTCACAAATAGACAAACATTGTATGAGACAACTATTGTAAAAACTAAAGAAAAGATTTTCATGCTAAAATAAACATTATTTGATGATTACCAGGGATAGGAGGGAAGGGAGAGTAGTTCACTGACTAGAGTGTAGACACATGTTAATTCAGTGGTTGGGAGAGCAAAAGACAGAGAGGGAGTTGGAAGAATGATGAAGACAGGTGAAGACACAGGGATGTATACAGGGTTAAAGGGATAGAGATAAATAGTGATATACATATATATACAAACTTGGAACGATGGTGTACTGTGGGTAAATAATTCTGACCATAAAGGGAAGAAATATGGGACAATTTGGAGTCATTTAGGATGTGATAAAGCTCTAGAACTGTTCCATAATTGTTCAAATTTAAAACAAAAATATTCCCTGAATATTAATGGTCTTCCTTAAAACAAACAATATGTTAGCTAATTTAGTACGTAATGCTTATCTTGATCATTACATTTTTTAAAGAAGTATTTATGTGGGATAAAATTTACTACATCAACTAGAAATATCAGATGGAAAATTTAGGGGGCAGTAAGTTCTTGTTAACAGGGAAAGAACAACTGGGAAAACTAAGGCAAGGATGGAGTCATGTTATGGCACTCTAGGATAAGCACTCAACCCTAAGGTCAGTTTGAACCACACGATGGTTGGCAGTTCAAACTCACAAGTTGTTCCTCAGATACCTTATACAGGGTTGCTATGAGTCAGAACCTACTATACCATATTAAACAATAGTAAGCTAAGATGCTTAAAGGTTATCTGCAGTTGAATAGGATGCAGAGCCTTAGACTTTAAGCCAAGAGTCTTAAGTTAATATTTTAAGTGTGGCTGTAGGAATCACTTAACTCTTCTGAGTCAACTTCACATCAAAGATATGATGAAACCCATGTGAAATTTTTTCACCAGAGATAAGCAAGTAGGCCAGTCCTTACCTTGCTTACTGGGTAATCCACATTTGCATTTGTGGGCAAATTATTTATTTACCTTTAATAAGTGACTAGTCTTTTTTGCTTATTTCAGTTCTTCTGCCCCAGCTAGTTCACCTACTTTGTTTCTGTTCCCAAGAAGAGATACTTGGACCACGTGTTCCTCTTTAGACTGCCAAATAAAAACAAATACTTTTAAATGAAATTACTTTATAGAAAAACAAAAACAGCACCAAGTGAGATGTTTATATTTTTATAAATTCTAAGTGAACAATTCATTTAAAATCATTAATACAATTGCACTACAATTTACATCTAGTGCTAGCTAATTAAATACTTCAGTTCCCACATCAATTCAACTCTCTTCTGTTTTTCATATGCTCTCATTAGCTTCATCTGAATGTTTTGCAACCACATCTCTGTAGGTTCAAGCCAGATTCAGAAGAGAACATGGAATGAGGGAAATCATTGCTGATGTCCAATGAATCTTGGCTGAAAGCTGAGAATATCAGAAAGATGTTTACTTGTACTTGATTGACTATGTAAAGGCTTTCAATTGTGTGGATCATAACAAGCTATGGACAACATTGCCAAGTATGAGTATTCCAGAACACTTAATTGTGCTCATAAGGAATCTGTATCTGGACCAAGAGGCAGTAGTTCAAATTGAACTTGGGGACATTGAATGGTTTAAAATTAAAAAAGGTGTGCAAAAAGGTTGTATTCTTTCACCATATTTATCCAAGCTATATGCTGAGCAAATAATCTGAAAAGCTGGGTTCTATTAAGAAAAATGTGGCATCAGGATTGGAGGAAGACTCATTAACAACCTGCAATCTGCAGATGAGACATCCTTGCTTACTGAAAGTGAAAAAGACTTAAAATATTTACTGATGAAGATCAAAGAGCA
>NW_006408726.1:2903280-2911819 GCF_000296735.1 Chrysochloris asiatica
GGAGGAGGAGGAGAAGGAGAAGAGGCAGGAAGCTATTATGATAACTTGTTAGTTTAGTGAAAAAGACTCATCAAAAAGATACTTGCTTTTCATTATTTATTTTCTAGAGGAAATGGTTTATTTCTAACCCCATATACATTTAAAGCTTCTAATATATACTTACTCCTCACTTATTTGTCAGTAAGAACACGGATGTGTGAAAAGAGAATAACACTGACTGTGATAGTTAAGTTTATGCATCCTCTTGGCAAGGTCATGATTCTCAGTGATTTTTCAGTAATGTAATGATGAAATTTGGCAGTTACAAAATGGTGTAATTTGACAATTGTGCAGTGATGTAATAACACTTCATTTTGTGATCTGATGTACATTTTTGCATGTCAATTTTTACATAATGACCTGGTCTTTGGAACCTAACCATGTTAATAAGAAATAAGTGAGTGTATATGGAGGTTCTAAAACGATTTTTCAGGAGGTAACATCAAAGGATTTAATTTATGGCATTAATTAATCATTTGTTACATATGTTAAACAGTGTATTTCTGTATATATACTACTTGCTTATACACTATCTTGATTGAACTTCATGAAATATCTAGGGAATCAGAAATAAAGACATTTTTATGCAAGTCCTTTTATGAGGAAAGTGTAAGCCAAAGGGTTTAAACAAGAATACTAATGTTGCTCATATCCCTATTGGCAGAGATGGAACCAGATTTTTTTTTTTCTTCATCATCCTTCAATGTGAGAATATACACAGTGTATAAACTGTAAGGTGTATATTGGGGAGAGATGAAGCCAAATTTCAACTCATAGTAACCCTATATAGGATTTCTAAGAAGTGACTGGTGTGTTAGAACTGCCAACCTTTTACTCAGCAGTCCATTGCTTATCCTACAATGCCATAATAAATACTTGAAAATGGGAGTCATGCTTTCCCTTCTTCCTCTCTTTCCCTGAGTTATATCACAATTCCAGAATCTTCTAAGTCTTGGAACATTTATCTTTTTGTAGACTTTTAAAGTTCAAAATATAAAATTAAATTTGCCTTTTCCACTTGTGACTTTAATCTTGGCCCTGGGTCAGAACCAACTCAATGGCACTTAACAACAATAACAATGTAAATAGTTTTTACATTATAAAACAACACCTACTTTACACTTCATACTCTAAATAGGATCATAGTCAGTGTGTGACTTACAGCAAGTTCTCAGCAAGACTTACTACCATTTTTACTTTTCTTGTACCTGCAGCATCTGTCCATCCTCACTTCATCCCCTTCAAAGTCCTCTACTTGTCATTGTTCTACCCACCATATGTAGCTTCTTGGCTTTCGATAGAGACTCTTTACTCAGGAAGAAATTTTTGCCTCTGCTAGCATCCAGCTCCCTTCATTTCCCACAGTACCTGCATGCTGGACTCCTACAAATCATAGAATTGCTGTCTCCTTCTGCTGACATCTTTGTTCCAGGCAAGCCAACTGTGGTGTGTCTCAGCTGCCCTCAGGTGATGTTCTCACTCATAGAAATTTAGATGAATTCTTCTATGGTCTTCCTTACGCATTGTCCAACTTTCACATGCATATAAGTCTGCTGAAAACACCATGACTTGGGTCAGGCCCACCTGAGTCCTCAAAGTGACACTTTTGTTCTTGAACAATTTAAAGACATCTTATGCTGCAGATTTTATATCTTTTCTGCTGCTTCCATGAGTGTTGATAGTGGATTCAAGTAAAATGAAATCTTTGACAATTTCAATCTTTTCTCCTTTTATCATGATGTTATTTATTTGTCCAGTTGTGAGGTAAGGATTTTTTGTGTTCTTTACACTATGCGCAACCCATACCAAAGGCTGTAGTCTTTGATTTTCATCAGTAATTATTTTAAGTCCTCTTCATGTTCAGTAACAAGATTGTGTCATCTACATACCACAGGTTGTTAATAACTCTTCCTCCAATTCTGGTGCCATATATATCTTCATATAATCCAGCATCGCAGACTATTTGCACAACATACTGACTGAATAAATATGGTGAAAGATTACAACCCTGCTGCACAACTTTCTGATTTTAATTTTAAAAAGTCCTATGTGGTATCAATTAAACTAAACATCTTATTGTTTACATTTGGATTTCTGGCAGATCTGTGATTAAATGACTGGGATAGAGGAGAGAATGGATTTTCCAGTTGGTTCTTATTTTTTCTCCTGTTCTTTTAGTTTTCTTGGAGTACCATTGCTAAACATCACTGAGCTCCAGACCCCTAGAATAACTTGCTTTGAAAATTGGCCACCACAGCATGTGGAAAGGCTTATCCTTCACACGGACACTTCTCTTCTTTCCAATCCTTATCAAATATGAGAAAAAGAATAATATATGTTTTTTTGCAGGAGGTAAGGGGTGGGCAGTTAGTATTTACTAATCCTTAGCTTCTTTTCTTAGTTTTCAGCTCTAATCCTAAATAAATAACTTATTTAAAAATGTGACATAAGTGTATTATTTTTTTTCATTCAGCTGAAATTGTATGTACCACGGTTCTTCACACTGGCTTTTGATTCAGAACAAAAGTGTAAGACAGGTAGTCATATAAACTGTTGATGAACAAAGTTAACTTTTATGCTTTAAAACTGCCATGAGAGCTACATTTTCAGAGTCAGAGCAGGGAAATAATAAAAAAATAATCTTGGTATTAAAAATGTTAACAATTGATTCAATCCTACAGTATAAACATACATTTAGAGTTTGTGGCTGCATAATTATACTTTATCATTTAAATTTTTCTCTTAATTACTTCTTATGCTTCTTGTTAATGGAGGAAAAATTGGATTACCTCTACTCACTTTGTAATCACAATGCTAGCAAATGGTTTCTTTCAAAGTCCTCATACATCCATTGTTTTCCTCATAACATACTTAAGGAGCTTAGACAGAAATTGTTACAGATGAGAAAACTGAGACCCAAGAAATCTAAGGAAATGTTAGGAGATTAGAGAACTCTTAAGTGACTGGTCCAAGTATGGTGGTGGTGGTGATTTGCCATAGACTCAATTCTGACTCACAAGGACCCTGTATAAGGTTTCCGAGGCTGTAAATATTTACAGGAGCAGAAAGCCTCATCTTTCTCCCATGGAACCACAGGTAGTTTAGAACTTCTGACCTTAAGATTAGCAGCTCGATTCGTAACCACTATGCTACCAGAACTCTTTGGTCCAAGTATAGAACTTGGTTAAATATTTGTCATAGTTTGCCTAGAATAATTCTGGTTCACTCATAGTTAGAGTTAGGCTGCTAATCTCAAGGTTAGCAGTTCAAAACTAACAGTGGTTCAACTGGAAAAAGTTAAGGCTTTCTGCTCCCATAAAGATTTACAGCCTCGGAAACCCTCTATAAAAAAAAACCGACTCCATGGCACAAAACCACTCAGTGATAGAAGCAATAGGCTAAAAGATAGCAACAACTGTGAGGATGGCATAGGACCAGGCAGTATTTCATCCTGTAGTGCATAGGGTGGCTTTGAGTTGGAACTGACTTTATGGCACCTAACGCCACCACCAACATCTTCCACTCTAGGAAGAGAATTCAAGCAATTATCAGCACTTTAACTAGAAAATCTATGTTCTGACTCCCAGCCCAGTATTAATTACATTGTAATAAGTTGGGTTTAAAATACGTATATATATTCTACTTATCCATCTCAGTCAGGACTATGGTTATTGCTCTAAACAAAGAGGATATGGCACCCAGATGCCATTGTACCTCTTTACTCACATAGTTTCTATTGCCTGCTCACTTATCTTTGTTGTTGTTGTTATTGTTAAGTGTCATCAAGTAGGTTCCAACTCATAGCAACCCTGTATAGGGTTTCTGAGAAGCAGCTGGTAAACTTGAACCACAATCCTTGCAGATAAAACCAACTTTACAGTCTGGTGCATTAACCCACAGCACTACACCAGTATTCCCACCTATCTTCTGAGCAAGACTTTTTCCAACTTAATATCCAGATAATTAATTTCTCAGACATTACTATGGATGTTCTGATGTTTTCTTTTCTTTTTCCTATTAATATTTCTCCCTAAACTGCAGTCTATAAAATTCTAAATATATACTGTATTGAGATCAATTTCTATTCACTGGAAAATTTAATACTTCAACTGAATTCCACTAAATTTGATTTCACTATTGATAAACAACAAACATTTTTACAGACCAATACAAGTTATGAGTCCTGGTGTGGCACTGTGGGTTAATGCACCAGATTGCACAGCCATTTGAGCAGCAAGGTCAGCGGATCAGACTCACCAGATGCTCCTCGGAAACCCTATACAGGGTCCCTATGGGTTGGAATTGACTCGATGGCACTTAACAATAACAACATATGTTATGAATATATATGTCAAAATTCTCAACAAAATACAAGCAAAGAAAATCCAAGAGTATATTAAAATAATTATACTTCATGGCCAATTGGGATTTACTCCAGGAATGCAAGTTTGGTTCAACATTAGAAAAATCCATTTAATATACTATAAAAAGAGAAAGAAAAGAAAACCATAATCATCTCAATCTACGCACAAAAGACATTCAGAAAAATCAGCATAATTTCTTGATGAAAACACTTAACAACAAAGAAATAAAAGGGAAGGTCCTCAACATACTCACAGGCATTTGTGAAAAGCCAACAGCCAACTCTTTATTCAATGAAGAAAGACTGATAGCTTTCCCATTAAAAAGAGGATGAAGACACAGATGTTAATTCTCACCACTCCTATTAAATATTGTTTTGGAAGTCTTAGGCAGAGCAATAGGCTAGAAAAAGGAATAATAGTTATCTAAATTTTGGGGGGAAAGTTTAAAAAAATAAAGTCTATAAGTCTATAGTCTCAGATGACATGATAGGATATGAAGACAATCCCAGTGATCCTACAGAAAAAAAGTTTTTTGAGAACTAATAGTATAATTTAGAAAAACTGGAGCATACAGAATCAACACACAAAAATTAATTGGAAATTCTAAACACCAACAATGAAAAATCTGAAAAAGATATTAAGGAAACAACTTCATTGACAATAACATCTAAGATATATCTAGAAATAAATTTATCCAGGGATGTGAATAGCTTATTCAATGAAAATTGTAAAACACAATCTAAATAGGTGGGGAAATATTCCTACTTATTGGTCAGAAGACAATATAGTCAATATTTAATAATATCAATAACAATCTACAAATACAATTCCAATAAAAATTCTGGCAGAATTGTTTATAGACATGGATAAACATATTCTCAATTTTATACAGAAAGACAAAGATAAACAAAATAGCCAAAAGAATTTTGAAGGGGAAGAAAAATACATAACATCTCACACTTCCTTGACTTCAAAACATATTGTACAGCTACAGTAATAAAAACAATCTTGTACTGGTCAAATAATAGACACACAGATCAAGAGAAAATAATTTAAAACCCAGATGTAAATTCAAACTTTTGTGATTGATTTTTGACAATGCAGTACGTTTTTTCAATAGGGAAGAAACAGTCTGTTCAACAAATGGTGCTAACAAAACTGGTTTTGGAATTTAGAGAAATGAAACAAGATCAATACTTCACATCCATATACAAAAGCTAATTCAAAGTGGATTAAAGTCCTAAATGTTAAGTCTAAAACTGTAAATCTCTAGCAAGAAAATATATGAGCAAAGCTTTGGGACTCAGTTTTCTTCAACAATAAATGATCAAACAAAATAAATGCATGGACGTAAAACAAAATTGAAAGCAGGACCTTACAAAAGTAAAATACACATATTCATCAAAAGAGTTCCCCAGCAGAAAAAGGAGGCCATTTACAGAGAAAAAACTTTGGGAATGATACAACTGAAAATGGTCTAATATCTAAAATATATAGAAAATGTCTAAATATCACAAAAACGCATCTATGACAAGAAATTTGGAGAACAGCTACCTAGACAACTTACTGGAAGAGATGCATTTATGTTCTCATTACAAAGAAAGGCAACAAAACTGAATGTGGAAATCATTGAACAGTGTAATTAATATCACACACAAATAAAATATTGTTGCTGTAAATATTAACATATATCATTTAAAAACATTTACATCAGTACATCATCAGGGAACTTCCAGAAATTCAGCCAGATTCAGAAGAGTACTTATAACAGGGGATATCATTGTTGACATCAGGTGGAGCTTATCCGAAAGCAGCGAAATGCCAGGAAGATATTTACTTGTGTCCTTTTGCACAATATAAAGTCTGATCCCTATCAGGTAGAGTTTAAAGACAACCCAAATGTCAAACTTTCATAAGATGCTACTGTTGTTTTTGTTAAGTATTATTGAGTTAGTTCTGACTCATAGAAACCCAGTATAGGGATTGCAAGGAGCAACTGGTGAGTTTGAACTGCCAATCTCATGGTTCAAACCAACCTTGAAATCTAGTGCTTATCCTACAGTGCCACACCAATATTCTTATACCACTCCAAGGAATTTTATGACTCCATAACCCTGATATCAAACACTATTTCCACCCTCAATATTCTTTCCTACATCCCCAATTAACAGCAACATCTCAAAGAATACATGGGCCCTCAAGGAAATGGCTCACACGGTTATGGAGGCCAGTAACTTCCAAACCTGCAATTCAGATGTCAGTCTAGAGGAGTCTCCTCATCCACACAGAATCAGGCTGTTGACTCACAAGGCTGCAGAAGTTGCCCAATCAGGTCAGCCCACTAGTTTAAGTCCTGATAACAAAATTCCAATCAAGATTCTAGACAGCAGTCTTTACAGACATGGAGGTGAACTTAGTTAATCAGGCAAAGGAGTCACAATCACATCACCAAGATGGTTCATTTATACCCAGCAGAATGGCAGAATTGACCAAGCCCCTCAATAGATTGCTAAGTGTTTACAATCACAATGAACTCTGCTCACAATCACTCACAACTGAAATACATAATCCTATAAGAATCATCCGCCACCTTCTTTTAAAAATATTCATCAGGAAAAAGTAATTTGATGGGAGTTACAAAGATATGGCTGCTGTTGTTAAGTATCAACTGTCATGGCTATAAAGGACACATTAATAATTCACGGCATTGCAATAACAAACTGTGAATAGCATTGCGAAGAATGGGAATTTCAACACTTAATTGTGCTGGTGCATAGCCTGTACATAAACCAAAATGTAGATGTTCTAATAGAACAATGGGATACTGAGTGGTTTAAAATCAGAATGGTGTGTGTCAGGGTTGAATACTTTCAACATACTTATTTAATATGTGGGCTTAGTAAATAATTCAAGAAGCTGGACTATATGATGAAGAACAATGGCATCAGGATTGGAGGATGAATCATAAGAACCGTCAGTACTCAGATGACATAACTCTACTTGCTGAAAGCAAAGTGGACTTGAGACATTTACTGATGAATATAAAAGATTACAGCCCTCAGTTTGAATTATACCTCAACATTAAGAAAACAAAATCCTCACAACCTAACAATAATAAACATCACAATAAAGGTTAGAAAGATTGAATTTGTGAAGGATTTCATTTTACTTAGATCCATTATCAATGTCCATAAAAGCAGCAGTTAAGAAATCATATGATATATTTCATAGGGCAAATGTAATACAAAGAGCCTCTTTAAAGTATCAATGAGCAAGGATGTCATTTTGAGGACTAATATATGCCTGAAACTAGCCATGATATTTTCACTCTCTTCATATGCATGTGAAAGCATAGCAATGAAGAAGGAAATCTGGAGAAGAATTGATACATTTCAATTATGGTTATACCAAATAATAATGGCAGTCTATGGTATAGTCAGTATTTTCTGCCAGGACCTAAAACATATGCATCAATTCTTATTCATTGTCTAGCTTTCAGAAACATATGAGGCCAATGAAAATACCATGGCTTAGGTCAGGTGTACCTTAGTCTTCAAAATCAGATCCTTGCTTAAGGTCTTTGCAACAGATTAGGCCAATTAATTTCTTAACTGCTACATCTATGGGCATTGATTGTGGATTTAAGTAAAATGAAGTCCTTTAAACTTCAATATTTTCTCTATTTATCATAATGTTGCTATTGTCCTAGTTGTGAGGATTAAATATAGATAGATAGATAGATAGATAGATAGATAGATAGATAGATAGATAGATAGATAGATAGATAGATGTACATACTGAAAGCTGAAGTCTTTAGTCTTCATCAGTAAGGGCTTCAAATCTTTGCTTTCAGCAAGCAAGCTTTTATTATCTGCATATCAAAGGTTGTTAATGAGTGTTTTTTCACTATTGTTGCCATTTGCTTTTTGTAGTACACCTTTTCAGATTACTTATTCAGTAGACAGATTGAATAAATATGTTGAAAGGACAGAACCCTGACACACAACTTTCTTCATTGTAAATCACGTATTATTCTTTTGTTCTTTTTTAAATGACTGTTTCTTGATCTATGTACAGGCTCCTCATGAGCACACTTAAGTGTTCTGGATTTTACATTCTTTACAATGTTTTATATA
>NW_006408726.1:2912679-2930962 GCF_000296735.1 Chrysochloris asiatica
ACAATTCAATGATACTGTTTATATTCTTCAAGTTGTGAAACCACTTTTACCCTCCTTTTCTGAGTTGTTACTCCATCATTAACATAAGCTAATTGTCCCCTAAAGTTCCTGGTATGGCACTGTGGGTTAATGCGCTGGACCACAAAGTCAGTTTGAACCACAAGGTCAACAGTTCAAACTCACCAGATGCTCCCTGGAAGCCCTAAACAGGGTCATCATGAATTGGAACCAACTTAACAGCATGTAACAACAACAGTAACTTTTCAATTTGTTTTTATCAGTTAATCCACATATGGATAGTTCTTAAAAGAGTTTAATGCTCAAGGCAGGCAAGTTGTACTATTTAAGCTGAATTATCATTTGGTTGTGAGAAAACTTAGGGTACATTTTTTGATTTAAGGTTTATGCTTTTATATTTTTTATTTACTTTTGTTATTGTTGAGAATATAAATAGTAACAAAGTCACCAATTCCACTGTTACCACAGTAACATTGATTCTGCTCTTTGTGCTGGGTAATCATTTTTACCTTCCTTTTCTGACTTGTTTCTCCTTCATTAACATATACTCAGTGCCCTACAAGGTACCTGTATAACCTTTTTTTTTTTTTTTTAATTTTTATTGTGAATTGAGCAAAGGTTTGTAGGGTAGATTTTAAGTTTTGCATTTAAGAAATCATGCTTTATTTCATTGCAATGATTACAATATCCTCCATGTACCATCAGTTAACAGTATTTACATCTATTCCCCCCTCTGTTTTTTCATGTACACATAAAAAACAAAAAATATACATTCATTTAAATGCTTAAAGGGCACATTTTGCAAGCCAGCCTCTTGCCAACAGGCACACAGTCTTTCTCAGTTCATGGGCCTGGAGTCCTCAACTGCTCTATCTCTCTATGCCATTGCCTCTGCTACCGTCTCTGCTGTTGCCCCTTTTCTGATTAGAATCCCACACTCCACTCATGCTTGTCCCTCTTGATGGTTCTAGGGTCCTCTGTTCCTGAAATAAAAGTTTAACTACTCCCCTCTTTCAGTTCCACATCTTCTACATTTACAGTTGTGACAATCACAATTAATCCTGATAACAATTACTCACAATTGAATCATAAAATCCTATTACCATCAACCCCCATCCTCTTTCACCAGCTCCATCTGGAAAAGAAGACATTTATTCAGTCCATATTCTAACTTATACCCCTCATTCTGAAACTAAGCACACTCATGAAAGCTTCTAAGCCAGTTGCTTTGTGCCTTTATAATCCCCCATTTTTGATAGCCAATGTCTAATTGTCCATTCTTATCAATCCATTGTACTGAGGAGACAAGCTTGATCCTTAATATGAAGAATCCTTTCCTTTTGGTTAGAATTTTGAGCAGCTACATTCATAAGCAAAGGTCCAGTTCATCAAATTGTAGCATTTTTATGTTTGTTACCTGTATTAAACTTCTTTATATTCATCTGGTCATGTTCTGGTCAGCTAGCCAAATGGATACTATCTGCAAGTTTGGGAGTTCTTGTAATTCTCCTTCCACTTAAGTCCATCTGGCTGCTTCACTCTCAGCTCTAGTTCCCAGTGGCTAGGTCATCAACTTGCTTTTTGCTCTGTTTTGTTTTGAAGATTTTTATTGTGAATTGAGTGATAGTTTACATGGGAGAACATCAGTTTTACTCTCATCCTATGGTATCTCATATCATTGAAATGATTACAATACCCTCTGTGCATCATCATTCAACAATATTTGCTTCTATGATCTCTGTTTTTTGGGCTTTTGTGGATGTACACAAAAACAATCAGGAATATGTAATCATTTAAAAAACCAAAAAGCACATTCTTGTATACTCTTTTGAGTTGCTCTTGTAAATTTGAACCCACATAGATATCTCTTAAAAGAACATAATACTTAAGGGAGAACTTTTTTATTAGGTAAGCTAAACTATTTACTGGCATTAACACTTCAGGGGATATTCTTGATTTGAGGTTTAAAGATTATCTCAGAGCAATAGTTTCAGGGGATCATCCAACCACTCTGGCTCTAGAAATTCTGTAATCTATGAGAATTTGAAATTGTGTTCTTCATGTTCTCCTTTTTGATCATAATTCTCCAATAGAATCTTTGGTCTAAATGTTGAATAATGTGAGCCAATCACCATGTAGTACTTCTGGTCGCTTGACAAAGGAGACTGTTCATGGAGGAAATTAGCCACATTTTTTATTTCCTCCTTCTTTGCCTTCTTCTGATATCCCTCTATTGATCAAGATTTTGTTCATAGTATTTTTCAATATTGAGGTCTGGCATTACACTGTAGAATAAGCACTGGACTGCTAACCTGGCAATCCCCATACAGGGTTACCAGGAGTCAAAATCGATTCTACAGCATTTAACAACAAAAATCCTTCAATACTGTTGATCACAGCTGGAATTTTTTTCTTTTGTTCCTTGTGCTTTGCATATATATACATATGCAGTATATACAGGGTCCTGGTGTGGTGCTGTGGGTTAATGTGTCAGACTGCAAATTCATTTTAACTGCAAGGTCAGTGGTTCAAGCTCACCAGCTACTCCTTGGACACCCTATACAGGGACGCTATATGTCAGAATAGACTTGATGGCACTTAACAACAACAACAACATACAGGGAGCTTTAAAAAGTTAATGAAAATCTGGAAATTTAACAGAATTTTTCCATGAACTTTTTGAAACCTACATATAATAGATTGCTACTCAGTGACAAGAAAAAAATAAGTTACAATATGGATGACCTTGAAAGTCATTATGTTGAGTGAAATAAATTAGTCACATAAAAACAGTTACTGTTTGTTCCTACATTTATGAAATCAATTAACATGTAAACACGCAGAACCATGTTCATTAATGGTTTCTAGGCATGAGGCCTACGGGATAGGAAGAGCCACTCGCTATATATTATTGTTATTATAGTTGTTGTTAAGTGCCGTCGAGTCACTTCCGACCGATAGCGACTCTAAACAGGGTTTCCGAGGCTTTTTAAAATCTTTACGGGACCAGAAAGCCTCATCTTTCTCCCGCGGAGCAGCTATTATTGTTAGGTACTGTTGATTCACTTCCAAAACATATTTCAGTTAAGTATATTCAGTTCTGTTGGGTTTGTAAGTTCCTTGTTCTTAAGTGTCTCCAGTTGGTTTTACATTATAGCAGTTCTATATACAACAGAACAAAACTCTGTTCATTCCTGGACAATCTTCATAATCATAGTTATATTTTAGTCAATTGCTACAGTCATTGAATAATTCTATCACATTTAGTGTATTTCCTTTTTTCATTGACTCTCTACTTTTTCAAACATAATATCCCTATCCAGGGACTGGTCCTTCCTGATCACATATCCAAAGTAAGTGAGATGAAGTCTTCTCATTCTCAATTGTAAGCATTCTAGTTGAACTTCTACCAAGATAGATTTGTTTGTTCTTCTGGCAGTTGATGGTATATTCAATACTCCTCACCAACATCATAATTAAAAAATACTAAATCTTCTTTGGTTTTCCTTATTCATTACCCAGCTTTCACATGAATATGAGATGATTGATAATGCCATTACTTGGGTCAGGCACACCTTAGTCCAAAAAATGACATATTTGCTTTCTGGCACTTTAAAGAGGTCTTTTGCAGCAGATTTGCCAAGTACAATGACTTGTTCTGTATTTTTTGACTGCTACTTTTGTAACTGTTGATTGTAAATTAAAGCAAAATTAAACTCTTGGCAGTTTCAATTCTTTCTTCGACTATCATGATATTGTCTATTGGTACAGTTTTGATCTCTTTTTTTAACCTGATCTTGAATTGTTTGATTACGCTATGCCTTGGTGATTTTCTTTCAGGGTCTACCCTGCTTTGGGTTTGTTCAACTTCTTGCATGCTTATTTTTTCATCCTACAAGAAGTTAAGGAAAGACAAGAAAACTATATTTTCTGTGGTTTTCTTTGTCTCTTCCAGTTCTGGAATTCCAGTCATCCACAGGTTATTCCTCTTCATGTTATTCCACATGAATCTTATGTTCCTTCAGGTTTTCTTTTTCATTCTTTTTTTTACTGCTTGTTCTTCTATCTAAGCAGTATTAAGAGATTTATCTTCAAGTTAACTAATTCTGGTTTTCATCAATTCAATTCTGCTCCTTTGCCTTTCAGTGTATTCTCCATTTCTAATATTTTAGTATTGAACAATTTTTGCAGGTTTTGTATTGTCTCCAATGTGGTATCTATTTTGCTTGATTGTTCCTGTAGTCCTTTTCTGATTTCTTCCATATTTTTTTTTGACCTTTCTGTGGAACATTTGGATGTACCTCAATGTCATTCTCCTATGAAACAGAACTGACTCAATGGCCAGAGGGTCAACTAAGCATTTGAAAAGTTTCATTTTATCTTTGTGTTTCCTTTAGGACTGGAATTTGAATCAATGATACTGCTTGATAGTTTACACATTCTGTTAGCTCACCTTTCTTTGGAATGGGCACAATATGGATCTCTTCCAGTAAGTTTTCCAGGTAGCTATCTTCCAAAAATTTTGGCATAAACTAGTGACTGCTTTCAGTGCTGATTCAGTATGTTGAAACATTTCAGTTGGTATTTCATCAATTCCTGGAACTTTGTTTTTCTCGGATGCCTTCAGTTCAGCTTGGACAGCTTCCTTCAATATCATAGGATCTTGATCGTATGCTAATGTTTCTAAAGTTTGAACATCTAGCTAGTAGACACTTGTTCTTGGTCATTGTAAAGGTAACAATGAATAAGGGTAATGTGTGCACAGCTTGAAGAAAGTTAACAATGTTGCAAAGATGTATGAAATAAATTTTTAAGAATGGATTTTTCGGTAATTTCTATGGGATATATAAATTTGCAACAATAGCAATAACAAAAAAAAACAATAAATATGCATTATATAGCTATGTGTGCAGGCATATGCATGTATATTACCGTTGTTGAGTGCCATCAAGTCATTTCTGACTCATAAAGACCCTGTACAGGGTTTCTGAGGAGTGGTTGTTGAGTTTGAACTGCCAACCCTACAGTTAGCAGTCTAGTGTTTATCCTACAGAGTCACGCCATTGAATCGATACTGACAGATAATGACCCTATGCACAAAATAATTAAACACTGCCAGTCCTGGGTCAACCTTACAATTGTTGCTACATTTGAGCCCACTGATGCTGCCACTGTGCAAATCAATCTTGTTGGGGGTGGGGGGTGTCTTTCTCTTTTTCTCTGACCATTCACTTTACCAAACATGATATCCTTATCCAGTGACTGGTCCCTTCTGACAATATGTCCAAAGTATGAAAGATGAAGTCTGGCCATCCTGGCATCCGAGGAGCACTCTACCTGTATTTCTTCGAACACAGAGATTTCATAAATGGGTATATATATATATATATATATATATATATATATATATATACACACACACATAAATATTCATATACATAGTAAACATAGGGGCACAGTTACAGATACTTCTTAAACATAGCCAAACACTTCATAGATTTGGTTTTCTAAATTTACAAGATTAGGATCATAACCTTATGGAACAAATTGGTCAATTGTCATAATAGAATTCATAGGGCTGTGTTCTACATCATTGTTTGGTGGATTACGTCTGGGGTCTTAAAATTTTACAAGCATCTGGATAAGTACAACTTTTGGTTTCACTCATCTGGAAGAAAAGTGAAAGGATGAAACCAGACACTCAGAAAAGAATCAAGACTTACTCAGGGTGACCAACTATAAGAACCATCATCTCATCTACCCTAAGATCAGAAAACTAGATGATGCCTGTCTATCACTACTGACAATTCTCTTCAAAGCCATAACAGATGGACCCTGGTATAATGGGAGGAAAAGGTGGACCATAACTTCAAATTCTTAAAAGTCCAGATTTACTGGAGTAGTTGGGACTGGAGTACTCCTTGAGAATATTGTTCCAAATCACTTTTAGATCCTTAAACACAATAAATGCTTGAGGTCACATTTTGGCTAAATAATACATTGTCTCACAAAATAAATAATATCACTCTTGAGAACATTATTCCTTTTAAAAAAAGATTTATATGAAACCAAATGGCCAACAACTATTTTAAAACAAGTTTTAGAAGATAAGGGGACAGAAAAACTAAATTAATGGAAACTGACAAATCAGAATAGAATAAGTGAGAATGTTGTTGCTGTTAGGTGATATGGAGTCAGTGCCGATTCATAGCAACCTTATGCACAGCAGAATGAAACACTGCCCAATCCTGGGCCAACCTCATTACTGTTGCCATGCTTAAGTCCATCAATGCTGCCACTTGGCTAGTCCATCTCGTTGGGGTCTTTCTCTTTTTCTTTGACCCTCCACCTTACCAAACATGATATCCTTCTCCAGCGACTTGTCCCTCCTGGCAATGTGTCCGAAGTATGAGAGACCAAGTTTGGCCATCTTGGCCTTCAAGGAGCACTCTGGCTGCACTTTTCCAAAATGGATCTATTGGTTCTCTTGGCAGCCCATGGCACTTTCAATATTCCCCTCCAACACTGTAACTCAATAGCATCAGTTCTTCTACGGTCTTCCTTATTCACTGTTCAGATTTCGCATGCATCTGAGGTTATTGAAAATATCATGGCTTGGGTCAGGCGCACCTTTGTCCTCAAGCTGACATCTTTGCTCTTCAACACTTTAAAAAGGTCTTGTGCAGAAGATTTGCCTAATGCAATACATCCTTTGATTTCTTTACTGTTGCTTCCATGAGTGTTAGTAGTTGATCCAAGAAGAATGAAGTCCTTGACAACTTCAATCCTTTCTCTGTTGATAAGAATGTTGTTTATTGGTACAGTGGTGAGGTTTTTTTTTTTTTCTTTACATTGAGATGTAATTCATACCAAAGGTTGTTCTCTTTGATCTTCATCAGTAAATATCTTAAGTCCTCTTCACTTTCAGCAAGCAAGGTTGTATCATCTGCATATCACAGGTTGTTAATGAGTCTTCTTCCAATCCTGATGCCACTTTTTTCTTCAAAGAACCCAGCTTTTCAGATTATATTCAATCAGTATCCAGGTTGAATAAGTATGGTGAAAAAATACAACCTTTTTGCACACCTTTCTTAATTTTAAACCATTCAGTGTTCCCATGTTCTGTTCAAACAGTGTTCACACTTAATGAAGAATGTAACCAATATCAGTGGATAATTTGTGTAGAAACTGTTGAGGGGGAAACTAAACTGCTGTGTAAACTTTCACTGAAGATGCAATAAAATATGAATATAAAAATAAATATAAGATGTTTTACAAGTCAATGCTGCTAACATTTTTTAATGAATTTTAGTTTACACTTGACAAGGATTGTTGTTAATAATTTTATTTCTGTTATCAGTTTATGACTTTTTATTCTAAATAATTTTCTTACCTTTATATCTATTTTTTTTTCCTGGCAATTTTATGTGCCTAGTAGTGTAGTGGTTATGGTTGTGCTGCTAATCTCACAGTCAGCAGTTTGAAACTACCAGTGGTTACATGGAAGAAAGATAAGGCTTTCTGTTCCCATAAAGTTTTACAGTTTAGGATACCCTATGCAGGGTCACTATGAGATGAAACTAATTTCACGGCACATAACAACTACAACCAAGTGCCTAGTACAATTTAATTTTCCATCTTTTTACATTCAATTACTATGTTTTTACTATTATTTGTAAAAGTACAGCTGATTTATTTCTCCTCAATCTGAGACTTTCAAGATTTGGATTTGTTCTGTTTACATTTATTTTTATTGCTAATGTCTTTATATTCATTTGTAATTTCTTTTGTATTCTTTTTCTTTGCCTTATTTCCAGTTAATGAATAAAACTTGGCCCTCATCTTGTTTTAGTGTTATTGTACAATATCTTCTTTGTTAACTAGGAATATTAAATTTTAACATTATATGTCCAAATAAAATGAAACTTTAATTAATATTTCTATCTTCTTCAATAATATAAAAAGTGTTTTAAAAATCATTTAAAGAGTTTCATTTTATCTTGTGTTTCCTTTAGAATTGGATTTTAAACCACTTGTTCCTTGTTCACACAACCTATCATGCATACTGGTTCAGTCCTAAATTTGCAAGTTGCGTATGATATCAATCTGGTCTTATGAGCAACAGATTCATTAACATAGGTATGTAGCAAATACCTAACAATGTGCATTGGATGTCAACAAGTCTGTTCTCACTTGGTTTGCAAGATGACATTCAAACAAATATATGTATATAAATATAATTTTTGCATTCATTTGAACTTTCAAAAACCTTTATGATATAAATAAATCAAAAGAAAATGATAACAAAAGATTCCTTAGAGTTTATTCCAAATCAAGATGACCACTTGTATTGTAAATTAGAACTGCTTTCCATAGGGTTTTTGGAAGCAAAATGCAAAATATTTCTTCTGAGGTGCTTCTGATTGAGTTCACATCCCCAACCTTTCAATTATTAATCAAATTATTAATTACTTCATCACCTAGGGATTCCAGACACAATCTAAGCATTACCAAAACTCTGTCTTTTTATTACTATAGAAATGAGGGTCAAAGTTTCTGTTCCAACCAGAAAATTCAACCAGAGGGCATATAATAGAAAAGTCTAAGAGTGCTCGCTAGGATTGGGTATAAACTTATTTGTCAGTTTGCTGTTCCGTGGTGACTGATATATTGCTGTGATGCTGGAAACTTTTCAATTGTATTTCAAATAACAGCAGGGACAACCATGGTGAACAGGTTTCAGTTGAATTTCCAGACTAAGACAGAATAAGAAGAAAAGCCTGGTGATCTACTTTCAAAAATGAGTAAATGAAAAACCTTATGGATAACAACATGCTATTGTCTGATATAATGCCAGATGTTGACCTCTCCCAAAGAGGGAAGGCACTCAAAAGATACAGTGGCTGTAACGATGGATTTGAGCCTAGCAATGACAGTGAAGATGGTAGAGGGCCAGGGACCATTTTGTTCTGTTTTACAATGGATCACCATGAGGAAGAACCAGTAACAATAACTTATAACATCACAGACACAAAACAACTCTCTTTAAGCATGTGCTTTTTGTTTACTCATTTTCTTTTGTTGTTGTTGCTATCAAATTTCATCAAATAGTTTCTGACTCATAGGAACCTTGTATAGGGCTTCCAAGGAGCTGCGGATGGGTTTGAACCACCAACTTTGTGGTTAGCAGTCCAGCGCTGATCTTGCAACATAACACCAGGACTCCATCTTTGCTTTACTTCTTTATTTGTTTTTGGCTTGTTCATCACCAAATTTCTTTTGTTGATTGAGGCACCCCACTATTCCTTATAGTAGTGCTAATGTCCAATCTGCATCTTACTCTAAAGCTCCTCTATGCAGTTCTTATAGATTATCTCCATGTGAGTATGGCCAAGAATCTACAAGAACATCTGACCACATAGATATGTGGGCACAAGGCTGGTTCTGTGTCTGGGTATGTTAGGGCAATAGTTTAAAACTTGGCCTTTTACCTCACAACTCCCAGTACATCTGGGTAAACACAATTTGAGAGAAAATATGTAAATGTGATGGGATCTACAGGTTTTGTAAAACTACAGAGAAGGTCAAGCTACAATCTTCATAGCTAGAAGAGTCTGCCTCTGAGGAAATGAAAGTTAAATTGAGAAATGAATAAGAACAAGAGTTGGTCAAGAAAATCTTAGAGAAATTATTTTAAAGTTAAAAGCTTTCACTCAAACAACAAAAAGTTGAAGGGAAAAATATGCATTGTTTATTTCTCACCTGAGTCTTTTAAATGGTGATAGTTTGGAGTTCTGGTGTGGTGCTGTGGGAAAAAGCACAAGGCCAGTTGTTCAAATTCACCAGTCTCTCTTTGGGAACCCTATACAGGGTTGCTATGAGTCAGAAACAACTTGACAGCACTTAACAAAAACAGTAAGATTTTTGTGTTAAGATTGGTTTGCATTCAACATCTTGACTTCTTGTCTCTGACCTTGTTGTTGGGTGACAGGTTCTAAATATCAAACTGCCAACTGCTGTTATTTTTAAGTTGGTTCTGACTCATAGTGACCCTGCATAGGGTCTCTGAGAAGAAGCTGGTAAGTTTGAACCATGGACCTTGCAGTTCAAATTAATCTTATGGTCCAGTTCTAGATCCTACTAGGTCCAACCTTATTCCCTAGTGAATGAATCTAGGTTTCAGTGTCCTTCCAGATTCTGCTGTTGTCCAGGGAAACAAGGTATAAGTTACTTAAAAGGAAAATGTCACAAAAGTGTGAGTTGTGAAATAGCCTGTGCTATATGGGTGAAGATAAGTGATTGGAAGCAACAGGAAGGTTCTCCAAGCCAGAGTCAGTTTGCAGAAGATGCTATGGCTGAAGGAACCCTTGGCCCAGATGCATGGCAAACCACTAGCTTCAGTATCAGGGCTATTGGAACAATCAGCAAGGGCTTATTGTCATCGAGTCAGTACTGGCTTATAGTGACCTTATGCACAACCGAATAAAACACTGCCTGGTCCTGTGCCAACCTCACAATCATTGCTACACTTAAGCCCACTGCTGCCACTACTGTACCAGTCCATCTCAATGGGGTCTTACTCTTTTTCTCCGACCCTCCAACTACCAAGCATGATATCTTTCTTCAGGGACTGGTCTCTCCTATAACATGTCCAAAGCTTGAGATGCAAATTCTGATAATCCTAACTTTCAAGGAGCATTCTTGCTGTACCATCTTCTAACACAGATTATTATTATTTGTTCTTTTGGCAGTCCATGGTACTTTTAATATTCTCCTCCAACACCATAACTCAAATGCATCAATTCTTCTACAGTCTTCTTTATTCACCATCTAAGTTTCACACCTATGTGAGGTTATTGAAAATACTATGACTTGGGTCAGGGACACCTAAGTCCTCAAACTGACATATTTTCTCTTGAATGCTTTAAAAAGGCCTTGTACAGCAGATTTGCAAATAACACAATATGTCATTTGATTTCTTGACTGCTGCTTCCATGACTGTTGATAATTGATCTGAACAAAAGGACATCTTGGATAACTTCAATATTTTCTTCATTTGTATGGATGTTGTTTATTGACCCAGTGGTGAAGATTTTTGTTTTCTTTACATTGAGGTACAACCCATACCAAAGGTTGTGGTCTTTGATATTCATCAGTAAGTATTTTAAATCCTTTGTACTTTCAGCAAGGAAGATTGTATCATGAACTAGGGCAGAGGCTGCCTTATCCTGGCAAAGTTGTTCACAGACATAAAAGCCAAAGGAAGTTACAAACTGGGATGCTTGCTTATGAGAAATGCTTGTGGAAAAGGAGAGGGTAACATGCAAAAGACCCAGGTTTTGAGGATGAACTGACTTGAGATGAAATTGCTATGGTTAACTGCTAAACTACTAATCAAAAGATAGCAGCATGAGGCCACACAGAAGAAAGGTGTGTCTTTCTACTGAAAAATTAGCCATTGAAACCCATATGGAGCACAGCTCTACTTAACAGATCTGGGGTCACCATAAGTCATCATCTGCTTGACTGTAGCATGTGATTTTTCACTCACTTGCTGGGAGATATGAGCTAGGAACTAAGTCTTGTAGAGTCTTACCTATGAATGATAGTAGTGAGAAACAGTGAATAAGGCAACTGACACCCAGCTTAGCATTTAGTAATTACACATTGAGTAACAGATATTTTTATTATCATCATTGTCAAAAGGGCAGCCTAGGTTGAAGACGCATTGAGCGTGGGATGGGTCAATGGTAGGAATCACACAGAGCACACACCTTAAGCTGACTGGTCAGCATGCTGAGAAAATTGTTGGTAAGGGCCATCAAGTCAGTTCTGACTCATAGTGACTCTGTATAGGGTTTTGGAGGAGCAGCTCATGAGACTGAACTACTAACCTTAGTAATACAGTACTTATCTAGGACTTCTGAGAAGATGGAGAAGCACAATTTTTCTGGATCTTCTCTCCCAGAAAAGGTAGAAGAGGGACAGCAGACAAGGAAATGGACTGGTCAGAAAAGACACATGGATCAATTCCCAAACTCCAGAGACCAGGATTCAGGTAATGGAGTACCAGTAGCAGTGAGGCCTGCTCACTCTGTATCCTGAATCTGTGCCCTGTGTGCATCCTGCAGATCAAATGCTTGGGCTACTGCAGAACCTTAGGACTGTGGCTGGTGACTTACCTTCTATTTCCAGTCACCAGTTGGTCTAAGGAGCAAGGCTGTAATTGGAATAATTAGGACAACTCATCACAGTGAATTAATAAACCACCAGTCTTCCCCTATGTGCCATGGTGGGGCTTAATAGAGTTCAAATCCCAGAAATGTCACAGAAAGTAAACATTCCCAAACTATTTTTGGTATTACCCAGGTAAAGACAATAGTTCATTAGGAGGAAACTGCCTGTGTCTGTTGCAAATTTGCCTAATGTGGTCAATTTGGACACTAGCTTAACTGATTTTTTTTCTTTTTTAATTAAGATAAGATACTGGAGGTTATATGGAGTAACAGCATGAAAGTATTACAAATGCAATTATTGCAGTTGAACTGCACACAAATGTTCTTTTCCTCCAAAAGAGGACAAAATATTAGAAAAGAAAGAAAAAGAAGTAGTGCTACTATGATCATTTTCCTTAAATCTGGTATCCAAACTAAAGATAATATTTTAACATTTACTCACATGTTTATATTTTAACACTTACTCACACAATACATTCTTATGTGTGGTCACAATTAATTCACCAGGAATTCACATGTCATTCACCAGGTATCAAAAACCAAGTTGTGCAATTAATATCTACTATATAGAAACCGTGCTAAGCAGGTATAATTAGATCTCTTATTTAATACTGACAGTAATCATATACAGTAGATATTATATCTTTAGGTTGCAAACAAATGACATATTGCATTAGGCAAATCTGCTGCAGAAGACCTTTTTAAAGCGTTGAAGAGCAAAGATGTCAGCTTGAGGAATAAGGTGTGCCTGACCCAAGTCCTGATATTTTCAATAACCTCATATGCATGTGAAAGCTGGACAATGAATAAAGAAGACTGTAGAAGAATTGATGCTTTGAATTATGGTGTTGGAAGAGAATATTGAAAGTGCCACGGGCTGCCAAAAGAACCAACAGATCTATGTTGAAAGAAGTGCAGCCAGAGTGCTCCTTGGAGGCCAGGATGGCCTCTCATACTGCAGACATATTGTCAGGAAGGACCAGTCACTGGAGAAGAATATCATGTTTGGTAAGCTGGAAGGTCAGAGAAAAAAGAGGAAGACCCCCAGTGAGATGGATTGGCAAAGTGGCGGCATCAATTGGCTCAAGCATGGCAACAATTGTGAGTTTGGCCAATGTTTCATTCTGTTGTGCATAGGGTCTCTATGAGTCGGTACTGACTCTATGGCACCACCACCAACAACAACAACAACAAGTTGCATTAGAGAAAATTGATGTTTAAATTGACTATGTAGCTGGGCTGGGACTCAGTCGAGTAAGTCTAACTTCACAGGCCATACACTTCTAGCTTAAGTACCTGTGTCTCTATTACTAACACTACCTTTTAAAACTTGGCCATCCACTGCTCCACTGTGCTAAATCATTTCCCTGAAAAAAATAAAGCTTCGTTAGATGTGAATTGAATATAGTGCAACAGGAAAGACTGGGTATTTGGAAAGTTGTGTAAAGCTCTTCCAGTGTCATGTTGTTATGTGCCACGGAGTCGATTCTGACCCATAGCGACCCTGTACAGGGTTTCTGAGGCTATAAATCTTTATGGGAGCAGAAAGCCTCATCTTTCTCCCTTGGAACAGCTGGTAGTTTTGAACTGCTGACTTTGTGGTTCGTAGCCCAATTTGTAACCACTATGCTACCAGAGCTCCGTGTCATAGTGACACTCAAAAGTCTGTATTTGGCCATCTGAATTCTGGAAAGCCATAACACTCTCATTTCAATCAAGAAAATTCTTTCTGATAAAACAAGAAGAAGACGAAAAAAACACTCTGTTTTGCCAGATAATGTACATTGTACATTGAACCAACAGCTACAAATACCAACGACATGGGAAGACCACTGTGATAGTAAAGTTTTTGTGCCAACTTTTCTGGTTCAAGATTCTCAGTGGTTTAGCAGTTAGGATGTAAGTATAACCTTCATGATACGATCTACTATGATACACTCATTTCTATTATGTGATCTGATGTGATCAACCCTGATCTAATGCAATTACTCTTTGTGTTATAAATCCTCATTTATTTGATATTAATGAGATTGGATAAATCTAGAGAATTAAGTAGTATTTTGAGTTAATCTCTTTTGAGACTTAAAATGAGAAAGAAGTGAGCAGAAAAAGAGGAACTCACTACCACCAAGAAAGAAGAGTCAGGATTGGAATGTGTCCTTTTGACCTGGGGTAATTGCACTGTGAAAGCCCTAGATCCAGGGAAAGTCTGACGCCAAGACACATGGGACATCTCCAGGGAATGTATCCTACAGATACTAACAGGACACAAGGACTTTTTCCCATAGCTGACAAAAAGAGAAAACCTTACTCGAGAGCCTATGCTCTGAATTTGGATTTCAAACCTCCTAAATTGTGAGAGAATAAATATCCATTTGTTGAAGGCATCCATTTGTGGTATTTCTGTTATAGTATCACTAGATAACTAAGACAACCATCATGGATAAAATAATTTACAAAAGTATCAGGTCTGTGGACCATTGCTGTAAACTTCGTAGCACTGTTGTTGTTGTTATGTGCCGTGGAGTCGATTCCGACTCATAGCGACCCTCTCTACAGGGTTTCCAAGGCTGTAAATCTTTACGGGCGCAGAAAGCCTCATCTTTCTCCCGCGGAACAGCTGGTAGTTTCGAACTGCTGACCTTGCGGTTCGCAGCCCGATTTGTAACCACTACGCTACCAGAGCTCCTTTTCCTAGCACTAGCATGTAGTTAATTATTTGCAAGATAGTGAAAAAATCATATTCTGCAGCATTGAAGAAGTTTGACACCAGTGCTTTCCCTCATGAGAACCAATCAATGCTCTGTGATCTAGACCACACAGGTATGTGAAAAACAAGGTCTAAATCTCCTCATAAAATTGGGCAACTGATCATAACACATTTCCTTTTAAATTTCAATTATTTTGAAATTGGATTATTGTACCTATGTATTTTTTTTTAGCATTAAATAACTTTTTTTTTCATTTAATTCCCAATATAGAGTTATAAGGTTGCTGTTGTTAAGCACCTTGTAGTCAGTTCTGACTCATAACCACCCTGTCTGTATAGGATTTCTGAGGAGTGGCTGGTAGGTTTGAACTGCCAACGCTGTGGTTAGCAGACAAGTGCTTATCCTACACAGTGCCACACTGGCTTATAAGGTAGATAGTATTTATTTTCATGATGAATAAAAGAACAAGAAATGGGATGCTACAGAGGTTAAGCAACACGAAGAAGGTTATAGAGTTCCTAAGTGATACAAATAGTTTTTGAACTTGACAGCTAATGGAAAGCTTAGAGGTTTGAGTCCACCCAAACATGCCTTGGAAGAAAGTCCTGGCAATCTACTTGAAAAAAAATGTCATTGAAATCCCTGTGGAGCACAGTTTTACTGTGACACATGTGAGGTCTCCATGAAATCAGTCAACTGGACAGCACCTGAGTTTTTTTAATTCTTTTTGTTTTAAAGAACACAGTCAAAAGCTAATAGAATTTGAATCCACACTTCTCTTTAATTGGAGAATTTAGGCTCTTCACAATGACTTTGTATGTTTGTGCGTATGTGTGTAAGTGAATATATTGAGAGGCTGAAATGATTTTAATTAATTTCAAATCATATCCAATGTCATAACATTACTACGTGTAAATATAAGGGGGCTTCAGCTTTTGTAGAATAGAATTAAAAGATAATGAAATTGTCCAGGAACTTTTTTAAGTCACCTATCTTATGATTTACAGTTGTCATCTGTAAAATGTGACTTCTTAAGATATAATTATGAAATTTTTTAAATGTAAGGAAGAAGAGAGTTTTAGAGATCATATTTGCCAAGGCCCTTATTTGAAAAGAAGAACTGAAAGCCCTTAGGGGTTGCTCAATTGCACAGTGCCATATAGCAAGTTAGCAGTTAAGCCAAGAGTCTCACCATTGAAAATAACTTTAAGTACAGTGTTTGCTCTGCTTTTAATTTTCTGCCCCATATGTGTTTGGGGTGGGGGTGGGGGGAGGGATAACATATACAAATACAAACATCAGTGAAAGAAAATCTATTTTTCACCCTAGATTCCACTTCTTCAGAAATTCAACAGATTCAGAAATCTCCACTGATTCGCCACCTGAAATACCCAGGAATTCATTCTGTTAGCATCTTCCTAGGGAAAAGTAAAAGATGATTAAAAGCAGAAAATGCAAGGAAAATCTAGGGACACTTCCAAGTCTGGTTTATTTCCTTGAATTTCTACTAAAATTTCTTCCACTTTCTTTGCACAATTCTCCCTGCATTCCTTGTTAAGAAAATCATCTGCTGCTCTGCTATTGTGTGCATTAATGAGCCTGTCAGTCTTCACAAACTGTACATATTCCAGAGCTACCTGATATGCTGAGATATGGCTGTGGCCCCAGAGGAAGGAAAGACAGAGGCATAGGGAGAAAAGCCTAGTATTTCCCTTCAGGGCCTTCCATTACCCACCTCCTTTCTCCTCTCTTCAAACTAAGGGGAAAAAAGGAGATGTCAGGGAGGAATTCAGTGAAAACTCAGCTGAACACCAAAAGAGCTGCAAAATAGTAACTGTCAGAAGCAGATGTAATGAAAATCAATTCAGGGGAAAGGCCCAGTTATGGGCCACACTTTGTCCAGCTTGACACAGCTAGAGGCATAGGCTTTGTGCATAGTGTAAGAAGTGCTCACAAGTGCTTTGAAGAATTCAAGAAATTCAAAATGTTGTCCACAAGCCCTGTGCCCATTCTCTTCAGTCCTCTGCTTTGTTGTACTTTGGTGGTGGTCGTATGCCATAGAATCAGTCCTGACTCATGGTGAGTCTGTATAGATTTTCTGAGGCTATAAGTCTTTATGGGAGCAGAAAGTCTCATTTTTCTTCTATGGAGTGGCTGGTACATTTCAACTACTGACCTTATAGTTAACAGCCCAGCTACTAAACCAGGACTTTACTTTATGTCTGTGCCAGGTTTGTGTTTAAACTCCTGCTGGAGGCAGAACATTGGTTTCTGGATGAAAGCTAGGGATGAAATACTTCTAGGGCCCACAGTGATGAAACTGGTATTAAAGCAGCTGGTAATTTAACCTAGGACTAGCCTTCTCATTGAGAAAAATGAAATTACTCACAGGAGTGCTGTGTTTCTCTTAGTTTTGAATGTACTTTCCCTTCATCAGCAACTAGGAGAACAGGCATCCTAGACCAAGTTACTTCTCTCCTTTGAAGTTGTTTACTACTGTGTCAATGAGTATTTTGTCTAAGATAGGGTTTTTAGACACAAACTCCACATACAGGAAAATTGGGGTCCTAGTGTGGTCCCCTAGGATAAGCACTGCACTGTTAACAGCAAGATCTGTGGTTCAAATCCACCAGATGCCTCTCAAAAACCCTATATAAGTTCACTATGAGTTAGAATTGACTCCAAGATGCTTAACAATTAAAAAAGAAAACAGGAAAATTTATAAGAATGTCCTATTTATGAAAGAAACACAATTTAGTCTGAAGGAGCCTTGGAAGCACTGTGGGATAAGCAGTGGCTTGCTATTCACAAGATCAGCAGTTAAAACCCACCAGCCACTTACCAGAAAAAGATGAGGTTCTTTGCTCCCATGAAGAGTTACTGTCTTGAAAACCCTATATAGGAGATATATGATCCAGAATCCATCGGTAGTGTTTTTGTTGTTGTTGTTAGTCTGGTTGAAGCAGATACAAGACAGTGTAGTAGTAAACACAAACTCTGAAAGTGTTTATGGCAGAGTAGTAAACATAAACTCTGAAAAATACTTAGAAACATGTTAGAATAGACTGACTTGCTTAGTCAATGGTACTCCTTTTCTTATTTCATATTATGATAAACCTAACTTGGGTGGTACAAATGGTTAACACTCAGCTGCTAACCAAAAGTTTGGAAGCTGGGGTTTGCCTAGAGTATTAATGAACCTTGCAGCCTGAAAGAAAGATAGAAATCAGCCATCAAAACCATATGGAATATAGTTGTAGTCTGATATACCAGGAAAGACATCAGTAAGAAAGAAAATTATAGACCAATATCCCTCAT
>NW_006408726.1:2951024-2959774 GCF_000296735.1 Chrysochloris asiatica
TCTCTTCATTTTGAGTTGTGCCCCATCAGCCAATGAAGGTCCCATGGGCTTTACTACATTCACATCATCACGGTCAGCTCTACTTTGAGGAGGCAGCTCCTCCCCAGCTGCATTTTAAGTGCCTTCCAACCCGAGGGGCTCATTTTCTGGCACTATATCTGACAGTGTTTCTCTGGTATTCATAAGGTTTTCAGTGACTAAATATTCGGAAGTAGTTTGTCACTCTTTCTTCCTAGTCTGTCTCCATCTGTAAGCTCATCTGAAACCTGTCTACCATGGGCGATCCTGCTTGTATTTAAAATTCTGGTGGCATAACTTTCAGAATCACAGCAACTCACAAGCCACCACAATAGACAAACTGACAGACGAGTGGTGGCCATTTGGTTTTAAGTGGAAACTGTCACTTTAAATTTCGAGGAGATCTGTGTGCATGTGTAGTAGAACCCTCTAGGGGTAGGGGTGGGGTGTCCATTTGCTTAGGCATCCCCTCTAGTAACCAGAATGGAGGTGTATAGACAGCAAGAAACCAATGAACAGATACCAAAAAACAGAATGTCCACAACTATACTCCACAATTCTGTCAGGTGTTCATTGTTGTTCTGATCCTTCCCCTGCTTGGTCTCTCCCAAGATGTGGCTCAGGGAGTAGCTGAGCATCTTGAATTAGAAAGCAATGGATTTCTTGATTCTGCTACAAATTCCCCTAGCTGTAAGCCTTCCAACCTTCTAAATATTCATTTATATGTGGTTCAGAGTTCTTGCACCATCCCCTGAGTATGCTTGGTCTGGTATTCTGTGTTGTTGCTGATAGAGCTCCTCACTGCATGTCTACCCAATCTGCCATCTTGTTGCCACAAGATGCCTCTGGTGACCCTCTATTTTACCAAGTATACAGATTGAATAAGTATAGTGAAATGACACAGCACTGATACACATCTTTCCTGATTTTAAATCAACCAGTATTCCGTTTGCTCGGATTGAATGACTATCTCTTGGTCTATAAACATGAACATAATTAAGTATGCTGGAATTCCCAATCTTATCCATAACTGGTCTTTATCTACACATTGGAGTGTCTTTCCATAGACAATAACACACTAGTAAACATCTACCTGGTATTCTCTGTTTTCAGCCAAGATCCAGCTGAAATCAGCAATAATATATTTTGTTCCATCTCCTCTTTTGAATCTGGTTTGAATTTCAAGAAGTTCCCTGTCCATATGCTTCTTTTGTGATATTAGTGATTTTTTAAAAATAGTTATCACATTTTTTGGTTACCTTTCTTTGGAATGTACTCCTGGTTTGCAAACCAGAAGGTTGGAGTCCAAACCCACCAGATGTTCTGTAGAACCCTATGAAGAGTTGTTATGAGTCGGAACTGAATCAATAACACTCAACAACAACAACTCTTTAGGAATGGGCACAAATATAGAGCTCTTCTAGTCTCTTGGCCGGGTTGTTGTTGTTGTTATGTGGCGTGGAGTCGATTCCGACTCATAATGGCCCTGTACAGGGTTTCCGAGGCTGTAAATCTTTATGGGAGCAGAAAGTCTCATCTTTCTCCCACAGAACCACTGGTAGTTTTGAACTGCTGGCCATGGGATTAGCAGGCTGATTTGTGACCACTATGCTACCAGAGCTCCTTCTTGGCCAAGTAGTTGTCTGCAAAATTTCTTGACACAGAAAATTGTTGTTAAGTGCCTTCAAGTTGGTTCTGACTCATAGTAAACTTGCAAAGTGTTTGCAGAGAATGGCTGTTGGGTTTTAACCTGTGTTTAGTAGTCTGCTGTTTATCCTACAATGCTATATCAGGACTCCCAAAAATTGTGGCAATTCAAAGAACAAAATAAATGCCACAGTAGAGATTAAAAAGCTGGCAATGTTCAGAGTAGAAACAAATGGATCTGTTGAGGAAAATCAGAAAAAAATCTTCAAGTCTAATGACTTTGAAGCCCTGGATAGATGTGTATCTTGGTGTAAAAAGAGGCAGCATATTCTATGTTAAGAAATCAATCATAAGGTGGGGTTTAATGGCAGATTAGAGAGAAGTGTGGTGCAGACCTCTGCCAGCAATAACACAGAATACCAGAGAAGCAGGTTCAGGGGACAATCCCCAGAACTCTGAACTACATATAAAGGAATATTTAGAATGGTTGAAGGCTTAGACTTACAGTCAGCAGAATTTGTAGCAGAAGCAAAAAAAAAAAATAAATAAATAAAAACATGTTTTCTGATTGGCTGGTCACAACAGCTCCCCGGGGTGGCCATCTTGGGCATGACAGAGCTAGTGAAGGATCAGAGGAGCACTCTCACTGCAGACATATGACCCATCCTCAGAGATATAGATGTGGACATTCTTATTTTCCCTCTGTTCACTGGTCTCTCACTGCTCATTTCCACTCTGGTGACTAGAGGGTTACCTGAGCAAGTGAATGCCCCCTCAACCCCCTGAAGGTGCATGGATCTGCTCAGCAGAATCTAAAAGGGAGAACGGATTCGCTCAAAACCAAACGACCACCCAAAATGGCTACAGCAGGCCCTGATCTGTTTATCACTAGGAAAAAGGCCTGAATAGTGGTTGTGGGATGGGATGTGGGACCCTATCCAGAGAAGCAGAGTTATCAGAAATGTAGGCACAGATGATGACATGGAGAGATAGAGCAACTGAGGACTCTAGAATCATGGGAAGAGAAAGACTGTGTTCTGGCAGCCAGGAGACAGGCTTGCAGAATATGCCATTTGGTTATTTATATTATTCCTGAGTGTTTTGTGTACCTACAAAAAAAAAAAAAAAAAAAAAAGCTTCCCCCAATAAACTAAAAAAAATGAAAGAGTTCTTGAAAGAATTGGATCAATTTTTTTTTCTTTAAAAAAAAATAAATAAAAATGTATGTTCCATTACTGTTTATACATATAAAGCACAAACATAATTATGAAACCTTTTTTTTAAAAAAAGGACAAACAGCCAACTAACTCTACTCACTTGGCGAGAAGTGACAGACTTCAACTTTTTTTTAATGCTCTGAAAGTCTCTTGGAGGTCTTGGGTACGCAATTCCCTGTATTAGTTAGTGAGTTGGGTTTAATGCAATGCCGTTTAAAAGTTGGGGTAAAAGAGTTCAGTGAACTGTGTTTATCTCACTATTTTTATTTTTAAAAAAGGGAAGTTCAGCAAGCCTAGATGCCCTTTAAGAGATTTGTACTGTCCCCCCCATCCTGCCCCATAGCTAAAAAGACAATCTGTTTCCATGAACAAGTTCTTGATTAGTGAAATTAAAATAGAATTTTAGTTGCAAAGTTGTAAATATTTGGCACATCAAAATCTGGGGAAAATGGGAGAGAGAAAGTTTGTCTCTTTTTGTCCCCCTTTCCCACCTGCTGTTGAATATTGATGAGATGCTCACAAAAGATTAAGGTCTTTGTGCCAGGCTGGCTGCTGGGAGTGGGGTCGATAGAGACATATCTCTCACCTCTTTCCCCAGGAAACAGCTTGTCCACCACACTCCTAGGTCCCCTCTCTGAGTAAGCACAGACTCTGTCTTAGGATCTGCCCCCACCATAGTGTGCAGTGCAAACCAACTGACATTTTATGGGTGGAATGAGAATCAAAGGAAACAGTTAAATACCAAATAAGTTCTTAAAGCCAAAACACATTTTTCATGGAGCTGAATATATTCAAGTGTTTTTTGTTTTTAATTTTATTTTATTCCAAGTATAAAATGAGTGACACTTAGTTCAAACAGAAGCAGCGTCTAGAAATAAGTTCTGGCCCTTGTGTTCTAGGGGACTACAGATATGCATCATGGATTTCTCTCCCTCTCTTAACTTAAAGGCCTCATGTTTCTATTCCTGAATTCATACACCTGCTGGTCTCCCTCTAGGGGATGGTGGCCAGTGAGCCTCCCTGTTTAGATAGGGCAGTGCCAAGCAGAGATCCCTCCACCTGCTTTCTGATTCAGAGGTAAGTAAAGATTCAGAGAAATAAATTGATAAGAACACAACCACCAAAGTTAGTCTGCAAGCCTGACTCCTAAGGGATCACTCTCCCAATAACTTTTCTGAAGAAAGACAAGTCAATCATGGCATCTGAATCAAACAAGAAGGAGGGTGCTTTCAAGAAATCATATGATGGCTTTATATCATCCCAGGCTATCTATTGATTCACTCTCCACTCTAAACTTTCCTCAGCTCCTCTGTCATGCATGCACTCCAACTTAAAAAGAAAACATCCCCTATCATTATAAAAGACAACCTTCAAACATGTCTTAGCATACAGAGCTTAGTAGGGTAAGGTGGAGTCAGGAATTTTTCCGATTCCTAGACCCCATCCTTATACTCACCTGTTGCCCCCATCAGTCCTTTTCCCTCTCCCTGCTGTTGGGCCAATTTGAACCACAATCAGCCTGCCCCCGCACACCCGTGAATATACAGCTGGCTGCTGCTTTCTGCCTGTAGCTCAGGCCTCGTCTTTTTTCATATAGGATCAGTACTTTCTTGTTCCTTTGAAGTTGTTGAAGAAACAACTCCTCACTGTCTGTAATTGGGAGTCTGATGTAGAACATTCTAGGGAAATGCGTATGGCAAGAATGGCAACACAACAGAGCAGACACCTACTCTTACATTCATATCAGGTCTAACATTTCTCATCTGGTTGTCTTCTGTCCACCTCTCCCTTAGGTTTCAACAAATATTTATTTGTAACTCAGCTTGTTGTTGTTGTTGTTATGTGATGTCGAGTAGGTTCCGACCCATAGCGACCCTGTACAGGGTTTCCGAGGGTGTAAACCTTTACGGGAGTAGAAAGCCTCATCTTTCTCTCGCGGAGCAGCTGGTAGTTTCGAACCGCTGACCTTAAGGTTCGCAGCCCAATTTGTAACCACTACGCTACCAGAGCTCAGCTAGCTTCTGCATTTTCAGGTGTCATCTGTCCTTTAAGTCCCATAATCTTGCCTTCTGTTACCCATCCAAATAACATCAAGAGGGGATGACTAACTACCAGCTAGCACTTTAACCATGTCTCAACCAACATTCCTCAGTCATCTGAAAAGTTGTCCATGTCCTTTTACAGGTTTATGTTGACAGACCCGTATTATGCTAACATATGTTCGTTGCTAAGGCTTGACCTTATAACTCAGATGATGCATTTGAGTTATGGCGTTGGAGGAGAATGATGAGAGTATCATCAGCTGCCAAAAGAACAAACAAATCTGTGTTGAAAGAAGTGCAGCCTGAGTGCTCCTTGGAGGCCAGGATGGCCAAACTTTGTCTCTCATACTTCAGACATACTGTGAAGAGGGACCAGTCACTGGAGAAGGATATTATGTTTGGTAAGGTGGAGGGTCAGAGAGAAAGAGGAAGACCCTCATTGAGATGGATTGGCAAAGTGGCAGTATCAATGGGCTCAAGCGTGGCAACAATTGTGAGGTTGGCCCAAGACTGGGCAGTGTCTCGTTCTGTTGTGCATAGGTCACTATGAGTTGGTACCGACTAGATGGCACATAACAACAAGGCTTGATCTAAGGAAATGATAAGAGAACCAGACATTATGTAAAGACATTTTAAACAATGTTGTCATGTATCCATGAGCACAACTAGCTCACTCACAGTCATCCATTGGTTTGGACTTCCAAACCCACAATAGAAAAGGAAAAATTCGAGGTCATTTAAAAAATAATTAAGACATTGGGTTATTTCCTCCTGCCCTGTTCTTTAATTCACTGAACAAGGGTTTGCATCTCCTCTTGGCTTCTTTAATAGGTGAAGTAGGTGAAGAGTCCATGAAACTCACAAGACAGCTCCTGTGCCATCTCAGCCCCATACAGATTGGATGGCATTATGTTTTATGTCTCCTGAAAACACCTTTTTTTTTTTTTTTTAAAGGAAAAGAAAAAATGACAATCAATGTCAATAAAGGAAAAAGTAAATCAGAGCAGCCTCTTAACCACCTCTTCCTCCCTCCAAGTAAGACTGAGATTATTTTATTTTTCCCCTGAAATAATTATAATGGAACATCTCAGGAAAAACACGTATTAGCAATGACCTCTCATGGCTCAACCTCCCAACCATACTCCTCACCCGTTTATATATATATATATATATATATCAGAGCAAAAAGAGAAAAATAAATTCATTAAATTACTTTCCATATATAAATAATAGAAAATAAAGTTGTCTGGAACCTGATCTACCATGGGATTATCTATTTTGGCCTTTTAGGTGTTTCCTTCCATTACGTGTACACCTCAACATGAAATGGAGGCTCCTCCTTCTTTCAGTCCAATATCCTTTCTTTTTCTACCTGTTTAGGGTTTTTCCAGCATATTTAATGCTTATATGTATATATAATGTCAGGGAAATTTTCATCCAACTGTGCTTTGACTATCTTTTCTGTGCTTTTATCTGTCCCTGTTCTGAAATACTGATCTCCTGTTAAGTTTATTTCTCTTCATGTTGTCCCACATGATTCTTAGACTTCCTTCAGATTTTTCCATTACTTTCTTTGATTGTTCTTCTACCTTACTAGTATTCAGAGACTTACCTTTAAGATCACAGATTCAGACTTCCACTGATTCACGTCTATTTCTTAGTACTTTTAGTGTTTTTTTTTCCATTATTTCTGATGTCTTAGTATTAATCGTCTAGATTTATATTTGCAGGTTTTATATTTTGTCCAATCCTTTATCTGCTTTATTTGATTGTTTTTGTAGTACTTTCCTGAATTCTTCCTTCTGTTGACTTTCTGTCAATCATTTGAAGGTACCTAAATATTATCCTCTTAAACTCTTTTTCCCATGCGAATTTTTCCTCAAAAACATTTTCTTGCTGTGCTTCCTGATCATTTGTTTGACCCATTTGGTCTTGTTTCTTTGTGTGTCCAGAAATAGTCTGCTGCTTTCAAGACATTGTGTTGGTATATCGTTGCAGACCATCCAGACCTGGTCAGGAGTTCGAGGCCCTGTGGGCCCAAGTGTTGCTGACCGTACAGGCTGCAGGCTCTGAGGAACAGACTATAGCCACCTAGCAGACATAGCAAACTGTTTTTCATCTTAGTGTTCAGTTAGGTTTATTACTAATTGCATGCATGAAGCCCAGATATCCACAGATAACTGTAATATTTTCCTAAAAGCCTAGACTGTAAAATTCCAAAAAGGCAAAGTTCTTCCCTCAAAGAATTCAGTCAAAGTAAATTGGGTGGCTTCCCGAGTCTTTGTTCTAAGGACAATAGGACCGCCCTCCCTAAAGTGTTTTCAGGTGCAGCCCTATTCACCGAGGCGTCTCTTTTCCTGGAGACCTGGGCTGGGCAGCCGACACAATGGGAATCCCCCCAATCCTCCTTTCCCTTCCCCCATTTGAGGCTAGGTGCTAAAAGGTATGTTAATTAAGCTTGAGAAACCAAGTTGCAGTCGTGAGATTCGAACCTGTGAGTTACGATGTAAAGTTGCTTGAATGTCTGGAAAATTACATATGTAGCTGTACCTTGTCTTAGTCCCACCCAGCTTTGTGTAAAGTACCTTCTGTAAATAAAATGGAGGTGCAGAACAAATCCAGGTGCATTATGACTGGCAAGGCACGCGTTACAGCATGCAGGGGGCTCAGTCCAGCATTGCAACCATACTGTCTGTTTAGCCAAGATGTTTACTACACAGGATATTATGGCCTTCATGGCTGAGATGTTTTCTATGCGGGATCTGCCTGATGACAGTCCCACATCCACTCTGGTTTCGGGGTGTCTCTTTGTCTCTCTCTTTGTGTCTTTGTGTGTCTTTCTATATCTTTATCGCCGCCAGATATCCCCACCTCATGAACAAAACACCTAGGTTGAGGCCGGCTCTCGACAGTATATATGGATTAAGTTGATGATCGTATATTAGTGTATTCTTAGGCACTCACCAACTGACTTCTGGGGATACATTTAGGAGGTGAGTTTCTGCACCTTTATCTGTTCACTGTGGAAGTCAGTTCTGGATGGATTTAGCTGATGTTGGTTGTTATTGTTGATCTGGTGTATAGCAGCTTGTATTAATTGTTGCCCAATGGGTGAGATTGTAGAGGGTACAATTATGACTGGGCTGTATAGACATAGTTACTTTTTCCTGTCAGGTGAGGAAAGTAGAGAAAACATACATACAAGAGAGAAGAAAAACAAAGAAACAAGCAAACAATAGCGACAAAAGAAAGTTTTAAAGAGGAAAAAAATTAAATCTTGCAACTTCTTTTTCTTCACCAATAAGTGGTATGCCTCTCCACTACCTAGTGTCCTCTTGTCTTCACAGCCACCCAAGAAAGATAAGATGTTCATGATGGGCCTGACTGGTCAGTGCAGAGCACCAGTCTCTTTTTTTTTTCCTTCTTTTTTCATATATATATATATTTTATATTTGCACCCCAATGTACCTGTTCAGTATTGTGGTCTGAGAAGATGCTTTGTAGTATTTTGATATTTGTAAATTTATGGAGGTTTGATTTGTGGCCTAAGACATGGTCTAATCTGGAGAATGTTCCATGTGCACTGGAAAATAATGTGTATTGTGCAATTGTTGGGTTCAATGCTCTGTACACATCTATGAGGTCCAGTTGGCTGATTGTGTTGTTTAGCTCTTCTGTGTCTTTGTCAAGTACTTTCTGGTTGTTCTAGCCATTTTGAAAGAGGTGTATTAAAATCATCCACTATTATTGTAGATTCATCTATTTCTTTCTTCAAATCTATTAGAGTTTGCTTTATATATTTTGGAGCTCTTTCATTGGGAGCATA
>NW_006408726.1:2960716-2977143 GCF_000296735.1 Chrysochloris asiatica
TCTGTGGTTCCAAGTTTTGAGCTCTGCTCTGGATCTCTTTTGCCTGGTATTCTGTGGTATTTCTGACAGCAAACTTCACTGCACCTCCACCCTAGCTGCCATGAAGCCCCGCCTCCCAGAAGTCACTGCTTTGATTAGAATTTTTTTTCTTTGAAGGCACACTAAGGAGACTAAGCAAAATGTGTTACTATGAGAACTAGTCTTCAACTCTTCACTGATTGCAAAGACATATTTAAACATGTCTTGCTTGGAATAAACCTATGCATGTATGAACTGGAATTCAACTAACAATACTTTTTTTTTTTCTTTTGTAGAGGCTCATATGATATAAGGGATTTTTATTTTAAAAAGAGAATTCAAACAGCCATTGATTATACAGAGCCATTTCTCAAAGAGCTCATTTTTCCCCCCCACTTCTTAAGAAATTGGAATACATGATGATGTGAATGATAATGCAAAACCAAGATTGTTGGCTCATTATCTAGGGTATAAATACACACTTAATCAATTGACACTTTATTGAATGCAAAGCAAGATGAAGCATCTTTGCCTAAGAAGGAGTTCAGGGAGGGGAAGACCATAGAGCTTTCCTTGAAGGGGAAGACGTGAGCTCCTCTAGTACCATCTTGTGGTGGGAAGTTTAGCCGATGTTCTGTCTGATGCCATAACCCCTAGGATGGGTGTCCTTCCAGTCATCCCACTCCTGGGCTCTGTGCAGTGTTTTCTCATCATCATCTTCCTCCTTTTGTTCCTGGTCTTCCTGTTGCTGAGCTGATGTGGTCTTGGCTATTCCCTGATTAGGTAATACTCCATATTTCCAATGCTGATCATACCAGTCATTCACTGTCATAGTTGCCAGGCTTGGATAACCAGCTCCAAATACCTTTGTTTGGGCCATGTCTTAAGTGAGAATGAAGAGTTTCAATGGCGGCCTGTCCTGACGAGATGTATGAGAAGTTGATGCCTCTTTTTCTCTCGGAATCTTTATCTTTTGATCAATGCTGTCAATTACTTACAACGTGATACCAATCTACCTTTGAAGGTGAAGGAGGTAATATTCATGAATACACTCATCATCTGCTTGACCACTTTCCACAGCAGACTTCAGTGCAGACAATCTATGCTCCATCTCCTTCTTCTGCTTGTATCTCCTCTCTATTTTAGCCTGTCTTTGAGATGCCATAGCGACAAGCCTAGGATATGGCCATGGAGGAGCTACCTGTGTTATTTTCAGCAGAGCTGTTCTTGGTTTTCGGTCTGCCATATGATAGTAATGGCACTGAGTTAAGTAGTTTATAAAGTGTTCTCACGCCCACTTCAAATGATCTAGACACTTGCTGGAGTTGACTTGTTTCATGGCAAGGGCTCCTTGAAACAATGGTACCAATAGGTACTTCAGGTCAGTGGAAGCAATCTCTTCTAAATCTTCATTTTGTCTGAACAAGTCAAGCTGCAATAACGTTTCTACAACCTTCTCAAGGAGGTCCAGTCTCTAGAACACCTTTTCTTGAACTATCTGGGATAGTGGGTTCAGTGGCTACTTTTACTTAATTTAGAAACTGCTTGCAGGTTTTGAACAGCTCAGCTAGCCTTGGCAGCAGCAATTCATCTTCTGAAGCTGCCATCTTGGGAGAGGGCCTAAGAATACTTTTTGATTTATGCTTGTGTGTGCTTGTATCAGAATATATATTTTTAAAAACTTTCAAATCTCAATAACAAAAAAATCAATAAACGTATTTAAAAAAAATAGTCAAAAGGTTCAAAAAGAATCTCTTCAAAGGAAAATACACAGATGGCAATTACAATTTGAAAAATACTCAACTTAATTAGTAATAAAAAATGTAAGTTATACCACAAAAAATGTGCTACTGCCACGAAGCAATTTGAATGGGTCTTATGAACTGAATTTTGCTCTCCCATATAAGCGCATTGTAAATCTGCAAAAATCAATCACCAAATCATCCCTCCCACTGCACACTCTACTCAGCTGGGTTCAATAATTTGTTACAATGGCCACAAAGGACTCAGACACCATACTCACAGCTAATGATCTATTAGTGAAGTTAACAGGTTACAGTTCAGTGTCAGAAATATTCAGGATATAGTTGTTCCTGTCAGAACAGCCTCTCCTCATTCATGTCCAAAAGCAAGCCTTTCTCTGTTCAGCCAAAGTTACAAAACTCTTTTAAGACTTCTGATAAATATCCACAGAACATACCACTCTACCAGGTGTATGTCTTGCCCTGAAGTCACTTGGCCTGAAGGCACTTGGTTCTCTCTCCATGGGTCAGCAAGTCTAGCTCTCCACCCCCTCCACACACAACTTAATACCTATAGGCAAAACACTCTGCAAGTGAGCCTCCTGCCCAAAGCCGGTTAGCTTTACTTGTTTTGTGAGCTAAGAAGTCCATTGCTCTGTCTTGTTTTCTAGATGTTGGTTCTGCTGTTGCTGCTCCTCTGCCCTCCTCCAGATTCACAGCTTTTTATCCTGAGTCAAGGAGATTCAATGTGTAGGGATCTCAAGGTCCAAAAAAAGTGCTCCACTCCTGGTTCTTCTTCTGTGATGGTTGGCTAAGGAGTGTTACACATCCTTTCTTTATTAGGTTGGGTTCTTATAACAGCTTTCTGTCCTAGGTCAAGGAGGTTCAAAGTGAAGGATATCAGTGTCCAAAAGATATACTCTACTTCTGGTTCTTCTTCCTTGATGGTAGACTAAGGAGTGTCACACATCCTTTCTTCATTAGATTGGATTCTGGTCACAGCTTCCTGTCCTTGGGTTGGGGAGTTTCAATGTGCAGAGATCTCTGGGTGCAAATGATATGCTCCACTCCTGGCTCTTCTTTGATGGTAATGAGACTTTCCCCTTTCCTGCTTCTAATATAGCTCATTTTATATGTATTCTAGAGTTCCAATTTTTTACAATTATGATGAACACAGTTAACAACCACAACTAAACCATGCCATCCTATTCATATCTTCTCACCGTTTCTCTTAGTCAGATCCAGCAGGAAAAGAGTCATTTGGTGGGAGTAACAAAGACTAAGGCTAGAGGATACATATTAAAAAAATCACTATACAAAAAAACCTTAACCTTTATGCCAGGAATATAATCACATTTAGGAATGGGTTGTCCTTGTTATGAGACAAGATTAGTGTATAGTCTGTCTTGAGTAGATGTATTTGGAGATATAAAAGAGATTAAGTCAGTAAGACAGTAGAAAGAAGAGAGATGCTCAAGACACAAGTAGATCACCCAGAAACAGAAGCTCAAAAGAATTAGTTACCTTCCTCCAGAACTAACATAGAGAGAAAGACTTTCCCCTGACCCAGCACTCTGAATTTTGACTGCAAGCCTCCTAAACTGTAATTAAATAAAGTTCTGTTTGTTAAAGTAACCTATTTGTGGTATTTCATTCATAGCCACACTAAACAACTAACACAGAATTTGGCACTGGCAGTGGGTGCTGCTCTAATAAATAAATCCAATATGGGAGTGGTTTGAAATTGGGTAATTGATAAAGGCTAGAGGAGTTTTGGTGTAGAACTATGAGTTAATGCTCCAGACTGCAAAGCCATTTGAACTGCAAGGTCAGTGGTTCAAGCTCACCAGCTGCTCCTTGGAAACCCTATACAGGGTTGCTATGGGTTGGAATCAACTCGATGGTACATCACAACATCAGCAAAGGAGTTTTACAGTATCGTGTAGTAGAAGCCTAGACTGCCTTGAAATTAATGTTGGTAAATTTATGGACATCAAAGGCAATTTTGGTAAGGGCTAAAAGGAAATAAGGGAAGCTATAGAGAATGTCTCTATTATCTTAGAGGATACATACAGCACCAACAATATAATGGTACTGGAAATATGGATGTTAAACGTGCTTCCGGTGAGGTGATCTTTTAATGTGGTGGCAAATAATTTGTCTGAATTTTGTTCAAGTGTGTGGTAGGAGATAGAATTTGTAAGTGATGAACTTGAAATTTTAACTGAGAAAATTTCTATGCAAGAATTTAAAGAGATTGAATGCTTTCTACTTGCCGCTTCTAGTAAAATGTGAGAGGAAAGAAAATGGGCTTTAAAATAACTGTGCCAAATGAAAACAAAACAAAGATTGGAAAATTCTATTGTAAACACCAAAGACAAGTATCCTGGAATGATTTCCAAGGATGTGACTATACATTTTTTGTTGAGAGGTAAAACCTGTGACTGATATATCTAACTAATCACCACAAGAGAAACCCTATCAATTTAGTAAATAAACTGTGGTACCATATATTCCTGAAATGTAAAACTACTCAGCAATTAAAAAGTGGCAATAATTGAAACACAGAAAGCATGAACGTAAAAACACAGACATTATGCTCACTAAGAAGAGTGAGTACAGAAGAGCTCATATGCTATAATTCTATTGAAATAAATTTCTAAAATAAGAAAAACTTGCTAATAGTGGAGTGATGGAAGATATTCAATTAAAAAAAATCTTATGAAGTAACATAAGTGTATGCTATTATAAAAAAGTAATTAATCTGGACATTTAATAACAACTCATTACATGATATATAAATTATACCTCAACAATAACAATTAGAAAATTAAGAGATACAGATAGAATTAGCCAGTTTACAGCAGCCTAAATAATGTGATTATTTCTAATCTCCAAATGTCAAAAGATAAAACTGAGAAATGTTTTATGTTGTGTATGATGTGAGCAAGAAAGTAACCCATAGTGCTGTAAACCATTCAGACTTGGGGATTGCTAGGCACTGTGGTTAATGTGCAAGATTTAAAAGTTAGTTTGAACTGCAAGGTCAATGGTTCCAGTTCACCAGCCACTCTTTGGAAACTCTAAGTAGTGTCGCTATGGTTTGGAAATGACTCTATGGCACTTAACAACAACAACAACAACAACAAGAAAGATGTAAGGAGTCCGGGTGTGACACTGTGTGTTAATGCTCTGGACTACAAAGTCGGTGGTTCAATCTCACCAACTGCTCCTCGAAACCCTATACAGGGCTGCTATGGATCAGAACTGACAGCACTTAACAACAACAACAGTAGGATGTAAAGCAAATAGTAAACACATTAAGCTATATTTGTTCCAAGATAAACTGCCTATTTCTTCTTTAAAAAACAAAACAAAACAAAAAGCACAATCTTCAAATGCTTGAAGTACAAAATTTTTCAATTACCTATATTGCTTTGTTTACAGGAGCTCTGGTAGCGTAGTGGTTACGAATTGGGCTGTGAACCTCAAGGTCAGTAGTTCCAAACTACCAGCTGTTCCGCAGGAAGATGAGGCTTTCTGCTCCCGTAAAGATTTACAGCCTCGGAAACCCTGTACAGGGTCGCTATGAGACGGAACCGACCCCACGGCACATAACAACAACAACAACAACATATTGCTTCGTTTAATTGTTGTGCTTTGTTTTACTTCTTGGATTTTTGCAGTGCTATTATTTCTAACACTGGTAGCATAATGGTTACAAATTGGGCTGTGAAACTCAAGATCAGCAGTTCGAAACTAGGAGCTGTTCCGGGGGAGAAAGATGAGGCGTTCTGCTCCCGAAAAGATTTACAGCCTCGGAAACCCTGTACAGGGTCGCTATGAGTCGAAACCGACTCTACGGCACACAACCAAGCCAAATTATTTCCAGCAAGATTACAAAGTTCTATGTAGCAGAGATTAAGGACTCTTCCTGTTCCCAACAGTCTTCATTTCCAGGAGTCTTTTGAGTTGTGAAAGTAGGAGGAAGGGAAGGGGTTTGGGACTAACGTATTTATGTTATATTTACTCACAAGGAAACACAATATATTTGACACTTTTTAAGACACTTTGCAAACACTGTTGTTGTTAAGTGCCATCAAGTCAGTTCTGACCCAAAGCAACCCTGTATAAGGTTTCTAAGGAGTGTCTGATGTGTTTGAACCACTGACCTTTAGTGTTAACAATCCAATGCTTACCCTATTGCATCACAGCATTTAACCATACAAATTAGATATTATCATTCTTGTTTTAGAGCTGAAAAAAAATAGGGGCTTCTGAATTAAATCAGTGTTTTTCAAATGACACATTACCAGGTCTCAATCTCAGGTGAGCCTGATGCTGAGGAAGTGTCCCACCAAACTTCAAGTCTTTATTTCTTCCAGAACCACTGCTAGAGGATGTCTCTCCTAGAATTATCACAGCTTTCTGACCTCCAAACCACTGGCCAACTAAGAGGAAGAATAAGTATTATTTGATTTGTGATAAGGATAACATATGAGATTTATTTAATTGCTTCATTATTTAGTTCTCAGAAATACCATCTATTAATCATCTGACAGTTAATAATACCTAATTTCATTCAATAAAAACAAAAGTAATTAGTCAAACAGTCATCAGCAAAGATAAGCAATCATTATCTTGGAGGTGAGTCAATATTTACCCAACTGCCTGTTAATGACAGAGAACAGAACACAATGGAGGGAGGTGAATAAGATCTTCTTTCCCACTCAAGGAAACAGATTAAGAAGGAAAAATAATGCTTTGGTGAATTTTAAAACAAACAAACATATTCAGTATCCAATATTCTCTTTGAATTTTTAATCAACTTGGAGTTTGTTGAGGTCTACTAAAGATTAAAAATGCATTTGATGTGGTGAGCAAGCAATAAAATGATACATTATCATGAAGGATAAATTGTGTCAAATAGAGACAAAACAAAATAAAAACAACCAGAACTCTTCAGACAGAAGACAACCAATTTTCCTTTAATTGAGAGGCACTATCGGAAACCCTATACAGGGTCGCTATGGGTCGGAACCGACTCGATGGCACATAACAACAACAACAACAATAGGCTTGATAATTGTATTTCTAAAAACTTATATAGATTTAAACAAATCTATCCAATATTATATTATATAGTAAAACACTCAAACCTACACATTTACCTTCTTTCATTGCTCTTGCCATCACATCTATTCCAATTTGTAGTGATCATATAGGAAACAGTACAGTTCCAGAGTGTTTCCAAAGCTATAAATCTTAAGGGAAGCAAGCATTCATATATCTCTCCCATGGAATTGTTGGTGCATTTAAACTGCTGACCATTTAATTAGCAGCTAGGTGCTTTAGCACTGCACCATCAGGGATCGCTCCTCCTTTCTTAAAAAGAGAGTTAGGGATTTATTGTGATGTCGTTAGCTGTCATAGAGTCAGCTCCTACTCATAGTGAACCCAAGCACAACAGAACATAATACTATCTGGTCTTGTGCCATCATCACAACCACTGTTGTGTTTGAGCCCATTGTTGTAGTTGCTGTATCAATCCATCTTCTTGATTGTCTTTCTCTCTTTTGTTGACCTTATACTTTACTAGACATAATGTCCTTCATCAGGGACTGGTCCCTTTTGATAACTTGTCCAGTTGAGAATAATTGTTACTTAGGCAGGTATGCTAGGGTGGCACTGTAGGTTAACTCACTGGACTGCAAAGTTGGTTTGAACCTCAATGTCAGTGCTTCAAGCTCTTCAGTCACTGCTCTGAAACCCTATACAGGGTTGCTGTGGGTCAGAACTGACTTGTTGGCACTTAACAACAGCCAGGTAATTGCTCAAAAATGTTCTAAATCTCTATTCCTTCCTGGTGTTTTAAACCATGAAGCATCCATCCTCAAGCTTTGTAATGGAATCTGACTCTAGTCTGACAATTTTTATAAACTTTTGCAGCCCTGATAGGTGTTGCATTCTATCTTATGGCCAATTCAGCTCAGCTTCTGATTCCACGTAAAATTCTGTAAGATGTGTATATAATCAATAACTTCACCAAGCTTTCAGAAAACAAATTCATGAGACTATTTTTTTTTTTTTTTTCACTCGCCCTCTACCTTAGAGTGCAGTCCTGGTGTGGTACTATAGGAAAAAGCACTGGGTAGTGATTCAAGCCCACTAGTCACTCCTCAGAAACTCTACAAATTGTTGCTTTGAGTCCGACCATCACTCATCTATCATGTTGTTATACTGTGGTGGTTTGTATGTTTTAGTAATTTTGGAAGTGATGGACTTGTATTTTAAAAACAAGTGGGTGGAAGGGGCTTCCACTGAGCTTCCAGACTAAGACAGACAAGTAAAAAGGAGAGTCAGACTACTTCTGAATGTTTAACCACTGAAAATTATGATTAGTAGAGCAACACTATCAGATACCTCCAGAATACCAAATACTAAAATATGATAAATAGCACCAAAATACTGAGAGAGATAGTGATAGAAGATGAGGGTCTCAGGTTGGAAGGCACTCAAAATATGACTGGGCAGAAGGTGCCTCATCAAATTAGAGTTGACTGTGATGATGTGAACAAAGTAAAGTTTTCAAAACTTTGATTTGCTGAAGAGGCACAACTAAAAGAAAAACACCTGTAAAATTCCATTAGTAATCTGAAGATTGAATGTACAAAGAATAAATCTAGGAAAACTGGAAACTGTCAAAATTAATATCCTTAATTCACAGAAATGAACTGGTATTGGCCATTTTGAATCTGAGATCATACAGTATTATATGTCAGGAATGACAAATTCAAGAGGAATGGCGTTGCATTTATTAACAAAAAGAACATTTCAAGGTGTATCTTGATGTTTAATGCTGTCTATAATAGGATAATATCTATATGCCTACAGCAAAGCTGAGCTAATACCACTATTATTCAAATTTACACACCCATGAAAGCCAGTGATGACTAAATTGAAGAATTCTACCAGCTTCTTCAATCTAAAAATAATCAAACATACAATTAAGATGTATTGATAATTTCTGGTGATTGGAATGCAAAGGGTGAGGGAAAAAAAGAAGGCTCTGTAATTGGAAAATAATGTCGTAGTTATAGAGACAATGCTGAGCCCACATGATAGAATTTGTAAGACCAATGATTTGCTAATTGCAAATAGCTTTTTAAGTGATATAAAAGGCAATAATATGCATGGATCACACCACACTGCATACACAGAATTGAAATTGACTATATCTAGGGGAAAATACAATGGTAAAGCCAAAACCAGGCCAAGGGCAGACTGTGGAACAGACCACCAATTGCTCATATAAAAGTTCAGGCTCAAGAAGAAGAAAATTAAACTAGTACACAGTAGCCAAAATTTGACCTTAAACATATCCCAAATAAATTTAGAGATCCTCTCAAGAACAGATCTGATGTATTAGCCACTAATGGATAAAGACAAAAAGGGTTGTGGGATGACATCAAAAACATCATATAGGATGAAAGCAAAAGGCCAATCTTGATTCATGGAAAGAGAAAGGCTGTGTAATGGTGAGCAGGTGACTGGCTTGCAAAATACGCCCTTCGGTTGTTTAAATTATTATATATTCCTGCATGTTTTTGTGTACATCAAAAAACAGGGGGGGTAGAGGCAAATACTGCTAACTGATGGTGCATGGAAGGAATTGTAAGCATTGCAATGAAAAAAAAAATATCATTGGTTGAGTGCAAAACTGATTTTCTACAATGTTAACTATCACTTAATTAATAATAAAACCTCTTAAAATAATTAAATGCATTTGGGAGGAAAAAGAATACAAGAAAGAAATAAACAACCAAAATGGATTTAAGAAGCAATTCTGAAACTTACTCTCCAGCATAGAGATACTAAAGCAAATGTAAAAAATGAAGAAATATAAGGTGAACAGAAAATTTAAAAGGATATTTTGAGAAGACACAATCAAGTATTATAATGAATTGTGCAAAGACCTGAGTTAGAAAACCAAAGGAAAGAACACACTCAGCATTTCTCAAGCTGAAATAACTGAAGAAAATATTCAAGGGTTGACTTGAAAAATAGAAGGATTCTATGGGCAAAATCCAACACCCATCTGTCAGTTTGTATACTGTAGTAGCTTGTGTGTTGCCATGTTTCTGGAAGCTATGGGCCAGTATTTTAAATACCAGCAGGGTCACTCATGGTGGATAGGTTTCAGCTCAGCTTCCAGACAAAGACAAACTAGGAAGGAGAGATGGACTACTTCCAAATATTCAGTCAGTAAGAACATTAAAAGTACCAGGGACAGCCAAAAGAACAAACCAATCTGTGTTGGAAGGAGTACAGCAAGAGTGCTCCTTAGAAACCAGAATGGCTGGACTTCATCTCCCATACTTTAAACATATTATCAGTAGGACCCATCCCTAGAGAAGGAAATTATATTTGGTAAAGTGGAGGGTCAGAGAATGAGAGGCAGGCCCCCAATTAGATGGATTGGTGCAATGGCAACAACAATGGACTCAGGATTAGCAAGGCTTGTGAGGGTGGTGCAGGCCCCAGCAGTTTTTGTTCTGTTGTACATGGGGTCCATATGAATTGGTGCTGACTAGAGTCCTGGTGTGGCACTGTGGGTTAATACGCTAGACTGCAAAGCCATTTGAACTGCAAGGTTGGAGGTTCAAGCTCACCAGCTGCTCTTCAGAAAACCTACACTGGGTCGCTATGGGTTGGGATCGACTCGACGGCACTTAACAACAACAACAAAGAGGTATCTTACAACAACAAAATGGTTAAATATTGAATTATGCAGAAAGCATCAAAAGAAGATATAAAGAATACACAGAATCACTCTACAAAAAAATAAAAAAATCTGAAGTTCAGTCATTTCAAAAGATAGCATATGATTAAGAGTCAATGATATGGAAGGAAGATATCCAAGGTGCACTGAAGATATAGGCATAGAACAAGGCTTCAGGAATTGCCAGAATGCACACTGAAATCTTTCAACAAATTGATGCATCACTGGAGGCACTCACTCATCTATTACAAGAAATTCAGAAGAGAGCTACTTGGCCAACTGATTTGAAGAGATCCATATTTTTGCTTATTCCAAAGAGAGGTGACCCGATGGAATGTGCAAATAATCAATGTTATTAATATCACATACAAAACAATTCAAAAGTGCTTGCAAAATTATATTGACAGGGAACTGCCAGAAGCCCAAGCCAGATTCAGATGATAATGTGGAATGAAGGATATCATTGCTGATGTCAGATGGATCATGGTTTAAAGGAGAGGTTACCAGAAAGTTGATTATCTGTGCTCTATTGACTCTGCAAAGGCTTTCGATTGTGTGGATCATTGCCTAATGCAATACAAGCTATAGACAACATTGCAGAACATGATTATTCTGGAACACTTTAACTGTGCTCATGAGGAATCTACATAGATCAAGAGGCAGTCATTCAGCCAGAACAAGGGAACACTGATTGTTTTTAAATTAGGAAAATTGTGGACTAGAGTTATATTATTTTGCCATACTTATTCAGTTTGTATGCTGAGCAAATAAATCAAGAAGATAGATTATATGAAGAAGAACATGACATCAATATTGGAGGAAGTCTCTCTCATTAACAACTTGGGACGTGCAAATAATACAACCTAACTTAATGAAAATGAAGAAGACATAAAATGCATACTGATAAAAATCAAAGACTATAACCTTCGGTATGGATTGCACCCCAATGTAAAGAAAACAAAAATCCTCACCCCTGGGACCAATAAATAATATCACGATACATGGAGAAAAGATAAAAGTTGTCAAGGATTTCATTTTACTTGGATCCACCATCAACACTCATGTCAAGAAATCAAATGACATATTGCATTAGGCGAATCTACTGCACAATACATTTTTTAAGGTGTTTAAGAACAAAACTGCCAACATGAGGACTAAGGTGCACCTAATTCAACCCATGGTATTTTCAATAACTTCATGTGCATGTGAAAGTAAGATAGAGAATAAGGAAGACTGTAGAAGCACTGATGCATTTTAGTTTGGATATTGGAGCACAATATTAAAAATATCATAGACTGATAGAAGAACATACAAATCCATGTTGGATGAGGTACAACCAGAATGCTCCTGATAAGTAAGGAGGTTAAGACTACATCTCTCATAATTCAGACATGTTATCAGGAAGGGCCAATCCCTGGATAAGACATCATGTTAGTTAAGTAGAGGGTCAACAAAAATGAGGAAGACCTCCAACAAGACTGGCAGTGGCAGCAGTAATGACCTCAATCATAACGATTGTGAGGATGGTGCAGGACCATTTGTGCATAGGGTCACTGTGAGTCACAGGGGACTCTTTGGCATCTAACAACAACACAAAAATATAGATAGATAGATAGACAGACAGACAGACAGATCGATCAATCGATCTAGTGATAGATAGAGATCTAGTTATACAATTAATTTTCTCAGGTGGACATTCATTCATTCCATAATAATTGAATTCTATGTACCAAGCATGGCCTGGTATGCCACTGTAGTGTAAGCACTAGACTTCTAAATGCAAGGTTGATGGCTCAAACCCACCAGCCTCTTCATGGAATCCCTATACAAAGGATTTCTATGAGTTAAAACAGACTAGATGGCCCTTAACAACATTTTAACAAAATGTACCAAACCTATTGGAGCATTGCTGGTTCAGTGGTAGATTTCTCACCTCCATGATGGAGTTCTTTAAAGTGTTAAAAAAGCAAAGACATCACTTTGAGGACTACTCAATGTGATGTCTTGAGGACTCCTCAAAGTGATGTCTTTGCTTTTTTAACACTTTAAAGAGTTCTTTTGCAGCAATTGACCTAATGCAATATGTTATTTTATTTCTGGACTGCTGCTTCCATGAACATTGATTATGGATCCAAGAAAAGTGAAGTCTTTGAGAACGTCAATCTTTTCTCTGTTTATCATGATGTGATGTGAGTCCAGCTGTGAGAATTTTCATTTTCTTTACATTGAGGTGGAATCCATGCTGAAGGTTGTACTCTTTTAGGTTCATCAGTAAGTATTTCAAGTACACTATGCTTCAAGATTGTGTCTTCTACTTATCACAGGTTGTGGATGAGTCTTCTTTCAGTTTTCATGCCAAGATATTCTTCTTAAAATCCAGCTTCTCAGATTATTTTCTTACATACAGATTGAAAATATAGGTGAAAGAATAGAACACTGGAATATACCTCTTCTGATATTGAAATACTCAGTATTAACTTGTTCTGTTCTAATGGTTGACTCTTGGTCTATGTACAGATTCCTTAGGAGCACAATTAAATTCCCTGGAATTTCCATTCTTTGCAAAGTTATCCATAGGTTGTGTCTTAATTATCTATTGGTGCTATTATAGAAGTACCACTAGTGGGTGGTTTAACAAACAAATTAATTATCTCAGCTGAAGAGGCTATAAATTCTAATTCAGAGCACTAGATCTCAAGAAAAGTCTTTGTCTCCATTCAGAATAAATAAACTCAGTATTCCTTGGAGATCACTATATATCTTGGCATCAATATTCCGAAGGAACTGGGAGGTTCACAGTGCAGGGCACTCAGGTCCTAAAGATGCATTCCATTCTTAGTTCTATCATGGTGGTAGTTGGTCCCTCTTTTTCTGCTCAAGTCTCTTTCTTTTTATCTCTTTTAAGATAAAACATATTTCATGACACACCCTTGAGAATATCCAGTAACTCCGATTAAGGAAGTGCTGGGGATGAAAATGGTATGTTGTTGTTAAGTGCCGTTGAGCCAGTTCCAACTCACAATGACCCTGTATAGCATTTCCAAGGGGCAACTAGTGAGCTTGAACTGCAGACTTTGTGATTCAAACTAACCTTGCAGTCCAGCACAGAAATCCACAGAGCCATACCTGAAGATGGTATTGTTGTTGTTATGTGCCAAGAAGTCAGTTCCGGCTCATAGCGACCCTGTAAAGGGTTTCCAAGGCTGTAAGTCTTTACAGGAGCAGAAAGCCTCATCTTTCTCCTGCAGAACAGCTGATAGTTTTCAACTTCTCACCCTGAGGTGTGGGAAGCGGCTTGACTTCTGCTGTTTGACACAGTCCCAACAGAAGGAGAAACATCATGAAAAGCAGATGTATCTCAGAAGCTGGCCTCTATCTCTTCTCTAGGATAACTCTGAATTTACTTGTAAAAATATATAATATTGCCATATTCACACCTTTTGCTAAGAGCTTTGTAGACCTTAGGGAAAAACTGGTCTAGCAACAATTGTTTCAGCTTCAGTGGATTGAATTCAAAGGGAATTGTATGAGCCACTCCCGTTCACAGAAAACTTAAGTACAAAGTAACTGCATTTATGAGATCACAAAAGCAGATAACAAACTAAAGTAAAATTGACCGACCCCTATAGACCTCACCATAATCAATTACCAGCCATAATCCACAGACCCCCACTATTACATACAGGCACCTATGTAAATAGTCAGAGAATAGTGAACATAAATGAAAGGTGGTCAAAACCTAATAATCTACCTTTCCTGCAGCAATTAGCCAGGTTGGGCATTATGCCTTACAGCTTTAAAAGAAAGAAACATAGGAACACTATGGTTCGGCAATTAACTGAATATATCAGAAGAACAAGATAATTGAGTAGATGTTAGTAATTCTTTTGTTATAGAAAATAGTAGTACATTATGTAGAATAGAAAATTGACAATTAGCTAGTATAAAAAATAAAGTAGTGTAGGCATTGACAATTAAAAGAAATATATTTTACTAAGAGGATGTAATCAGAGGTCTGATAAGTGGAAACAATTGGTGTAAGGTTTAACTTGATCTTTCAGTGGGAATAAGAAGAAACAATCTATCGCTTACGTAGGAGAGGAAATAATGTCAAAAGTAGAATGCTTAATGGTTAGAAAAGAACAGAATGTTGGAAAGGTCAGGTTGGACACCATAGAAATACTTTTGTTAAGGTTCTCTAATCACAGGGTAAAAGAATGTTACAATTACAAATGTGTGATAATTCAAGGGGAAAATCAAAGTATCAAATCATTATGCATTGTGTGTTTTTAAGTATAAAAATAAATACTTGCTGAGCCGGGGTAGAGAAGAAAAGAGAGAGAGCTACATCAGCCTACCTGCTGAGTCTTCTTCCTTGCTCCTGCTGACTCTTCGTCTCCTCTCGTGTCCCGTGACCCCACGAGAGCTGTACTCTCACACTGAGGTTAGTAGCCTGATTCATAACCAGAAGATAGTATTGTTGTTGTTAGGTGCCATTGAGTCAGTACCAACTCATAGTGACATTATGCACAGGAGAACGAAACACTGCCCCATCCTGGGCCAACCTTTCTACTGTTGCCATGATTGAGTCAATCGATGCTGCCACTTGGCCAATCCATCTCGTTGGGGGTCTTTGTCTTTTTCTCTGACCCTCCACCTTACCAAACATGATATCCTTCTTCAGAGACTGCTTCCTCCTGACAATATGTCTGAAGTATGAGAGACGAAGTTGGCCATCTTGGCCTCCAAGGAGCACTCTGGCTGCACTTCTTCCAAAAAGGTTCCATTGCTTCTTCTGGCAGCCCATGACACCTTCAATATTCTCCTCCAACACCATAACTCAAAGACATCAATTATTCTATGATCTTCCTACTTACTGTCCAGCTTTAACATGCATATGAGGTTATTGAAAATACCATGGCTTGGGTCAGGCACACCTTAGTACTCAAGCTGACATCTTTGCTCTTCAACACTTTAAAAAGGTCTTGTGCAGCAGATTTGTCTAATGCACTATGTCATTTGATTTCTTGACTGTTGCTTCCATGAGTGTTGATAGTTGATCCAAGAAGAATGAAATCCTTGACAACTTCAATCTTTTCTCCGTTGATAAGAATGTTGTTTATTGGTCCAGTAGGGATGATTTTTGTTTTCTTTACATTGAGATGTAATCCATACTGAAGGCTGTACTCTTTGATCTTCATCAGTAAATGTTTTAAGTCCTTTTCACTTTCAGCAAGGAAGGTTGTATCATCTGCATATCACAGGTTGTTAAAGAGTCTTCCTCCAATCTTGATGCCACTTTTTCTTCATAGAATCCTGCTTCTTGTATTATTTGCTCAGCATACAGGTTGAATATGGTATATGAAGAGGGTATAGACGAGCTTCAATCTTGTCCTGCACCAACCTCACACTGGTTGCTACACTAGAGTCCACTGATATTACCACAGTGCCAATCCATCTCATTGCGGGTATACTTCTTTTTATCTGACCTTCCACTTTACCAAGCATGATGTTCTTCTCCAGGAACTGGTCCGTTCTAAAAATATATCTAAAGTATGAGAGATGAAGTCTGATCATCTTGGCTTCTTAGAAGCCTTCTAAGGAGCCAAGATGTTCAGACTTCATCTTTCATCTCTCATGTTTTGGTCTTCTGACAGTGCATGGTACTTTTAATATTGTTCTCCAACACCATAACTCAAATGCATCAATTCTTCTATGGTTTCCTTATTCATTGTTCAATGTTCACATTCATATGAGTCTATTGAAAATACCATGATTGGGCCAGTTGCACTACAGTCCTCAAACTGACATCTTTGCTCTTCAACACTTTAAAGAGGTCTTATGCAGCAGATTTGCCTAATACATCATTTGATTTCTTGACTGCT
>NW_006408726.1:2978778-2980082 GCF_000296735.1 Chrysochloris asiatica
TATATAAAAAAATTTCAAAGACAGCTTCTAGCTTACCAACTGATTGGAATAGACCCATATTTGTGCCTTTCCAATGAGAGGTGACCCAATAGAATGCAGAAATCATCAGATAATATCATTGATATCCCATGAAAGTAAATTTTTGCGAAAAATAATTTAAGATGATCATGCCAGTAGATTCAAAGTTCAAATAGAACTCAGACAAGGATGTGGAATGAGAGTATCATTGCTAATGTCAGATAGATATTCACAGAAAGCAGAGAATACCAGAATGATGTTTATCTGTGCTTTATTGACTATGCAAAACATTCAGCCCTGTGAAACATGACAAACTATGGACAACAATGAGTATTCCAGAGCACTTAATTGTATTCATGAGGAACCTGTATATAGACCAAAAGGAAACCTTTTGAACAGAACAAGGGGACACAGAATGGTTTAAAATTAAGAAGGGTGTGTTTTGCCCATAGAATCCTTCAATATACAACCCAAGACTTGAATTTTTTTCAGTTTTTTCCTCTTGAGAAATATTGAACATGTACTTTCCTCCTTTTAGTTTTTCTGACTTCAGATCTTTGCACATTTCATTATAATACTGTGGCTCCTCAAACTGACATTTGAAATTTTCTCTTCACTTTTTTACCTCCTCAATACTTTCAGTAGCTTTAGCTACTCTATGCTCAAGATCATGTTTCAGAACCACCTTGGTCTTTACTTTACTTTACTTTCTTTCTTGTCTTTTATATGATTTTTTTTTCTTCCTAAATGATGTTCTTGATGTCATTCCATAAGCTTCTAGTGTTCTAGTCTATTACATCAAATATTTTCTTGAAATAGTCTCTAAATTCAGGTGAGATGAGCTCAAAGTTATATTTTATCTCTCATGGACTTGTTTTCATTTTCTTCAGCTACAGCCTGAACTTACTATGAATAATTGATGATCTGCTCTATAGTCAGCCCCTGGTCCTATTTTGACTGATGACACTGGAGTTTTCCATAGTCTCCTCCCACAGATGTAGTCAATTTGATTCTTGTATATTCCATGCAAAGTCTAAATATCATAGACTTCAGAAAGTACAAAAAATTTATTTGGAAAGAAGTATGACCAGAATACTCTTGAAAAGCCAGGATGATGAAACTTTGTTCCTCTTGTTGTTGTTGTTAAGTGCCATCAAGTCAGTTCTGACCCATAGCAACCCTGTATAGGGTTTCCAAGGAGTGGCTGATGAGCTTGAACCACTGACATTCCAGTTCAAACTTGCAATATATTTTCAGGATGGACCAGTCCACGAAGAATATTAAGA
>NW_006408726.1:2982352-2988950 GCF_000296735.1 Chrysochloris asiatica
CAGACATTGTTTCGTTCTGCTGTGCATGGGGTCACTATGAGTCAGTTCCAACTCGATGGCACCTGACAACAACAAAATTAATGTTTTGTTCTGTTGTGCATATGGTAGCTACGAGTCAGAACCAACTTAGCAGCACCTAACGATCACAGCATTCCATTTACGAAAGATTTATCCAAATTGACTCCACATGCTAAACTTTATCCTGGTCTCCAAGCAGACTAAATTCACCTAAGATTCACCATTTACCAATCCATTTTGTGAGAAGAAACTTAGGCTAAAAGAGATAGATTAATGTCCAAGGTGGACACTAAACTGTAAAGTATTAGAATGTGAGCTAACACGCAGGTTTGACTACCTACCCCCCCCAAAAAAAAAAAAAAAAAAAAAAAAATTTTCAATTATGCTTTTTTAAAAACATATGAGTATGTGTTGCCTGCCATATTCTGTACTGCCTTGCCTTACTTGCTATTGTTGGTACTAAATGCCATCGAGTCGATTCTAACTCATAGTGACCCTGTATAGAGTTTTTGAGGAGCAGATGGTGGATTTGAACCACCAACCTTGGAGCTACAGTCTAGTGCTTATCCTACAACATGACACTAGTATTCCACTTAGCCCTTAAAAGGAAATAAATTCTGGAGAAACAACCAAAATAATGGTGCTTAGCAAAGATTTAATAGATTTATTTTTATCAATTTAGATGAGCAATACTCCTTGTGCCAAATTAATCACAGTTTATCTCCATTAAATATCATTTAATTTTGTCTGGTTATTTTAGGTAAGATCTTTTTTCTAAAGTTCTGTCATGAGTTAATGCTCTTGTTATCAGGCCAAATTGGAAAAAAACAAAACAAAAAAAACAAACAATAATTACAGTATACATTCAATAAGTAATTGTAATTGTTTTGATTTGTCATTTCAGCCATAAATGACTGATGAGATGATCAACTGATCTATACATACTGATATTCATTCTTTTAAAAATGACTGCTTAAAAAAAATAAAATAAAGATTGCTGTTAAATCAATTTTGATTCACAGGGATCCTATAGGACAGAATAGACTTTGCCCATAAGGATTCCAAGTTTATAGATCTTTATGGAAGAAACTGTTACATATTTCTCTTGTGAGAGAAAGTTTGAACTGGTGAGTTTTAATTGCTAATCTTTGGGTTAGTAACCAAGTACTTAACTACCTCAGCTTCAAAAGAAAAGTAATTTACCTTAAAATAATTAGAGGGTCACCATTCTGAATTAGAGAAACAATGAACATTCTGAAACAAGAGATGAGGATAAAGAACTTTGAAGAGTGAAGGCAGTATATTTCTTTAGGGTTTTCTTTTCACTTACTTATGGAAAGATCAAAATAACCGTACTCTTCATGTCCTCAATTATGTTATAAACCTGGTGCTATAACATAACTGGATAATAGCAAACAACATTTTTAATATATGTGTTGAGAATAATATTTTCTCAGAAGCTTCTTAGAGAACTTTATAGAAATAAATGTATAGAAAAACCATTTATGACCAGTTTATTCTGGCAAACTGATATTGGTCTGGTTAATGTGCTTTGCCAAGTAGAACTGAATTATGTTTAAACTGTGATAGTGTGAGATTACCTGAAAACCTATATGATAATTGAATACAAGTAATAATTTTATGCTGGAAAGTTATGCCAAAGATGAAGGCCTGATATTAGAGAATGAACAATGAGTTAAGATATTGGGAGTCCTGGCAGTATGTCAGAAAGGATGAAGTGTTGAGGAAAGCAGTTTAGAACAATGAGTGTTACTCGTAGGTTAAGGGTTTTTGTTGTTGTTAAGTGCTGTCAAGTCAGTTCTGACCCATAGCTACCATGTATAGGGCTGGTGAGTTTGAACTGCCAATCTTGATTTTCAAACCCACCTTGTGGTCCAGTGCTTATCCCACAGCATCACACTGGGATAAAGATAGCATATAGGAACTCTACAGGAAAAAATAAAATGTGAGAAGTCAATATGCATTAAGAAAACTGCAAGTGTTGAGAGACATAGGTCAACCACCATCCTCATAACCCCGCCAATATTTTCATGCATGTTCTTGAGGCCAGACAAAAGCAGCCATCCTATTTGGATCACTAATTTTAGTCATTGGTTCTTGGATACTTTACAACAGGCTACAACGTTGATTTTATAATTCCCTTTTCTAAAGAAGGAAACTGTGTTGAGGAAATAGTCAGTTTTAATGAGGAATCCCAAATTATTGGACTGTAAACATGAAATGCATTTATTAGTTCCAATAAGCAATACTAACTGCTTTATGTCAAACTTCTCTTTCATCACTGACCAGTGGGATTCCCCTAACAAAATGTCATCATCATAAAGTTAAGACTTTCTCACTGATTACAGGTTGTTGCTTCTGGTGACTTACTATTGTTCTCTTAAAAATGTCTATCTCAATTGCCAATCCCAAATGCCCATAGCAGAAAAGATTTGTGGCTTGAGGAGCTAGCAGAGAAGGAGAGGCAAAGTCTGATTTTCCATATCTCTCCTACGTTTCCTGGTATCACAACACTGAAGTATAGGATGGAGGCATGAAGAGAGGACAAATGTATTCTAACTTCATGGACTGTGGCAATGGTGAGTAACACCCCTTTCTTCTTTCAATTAAACTGGCTTTTGGGATAAATGTGTTGATATCTTTTCCCTTTTCTCAATGAAAAGTCACAAATAAAGGAAGAGCCAATTTCAGCTCATCTTCTCACTGGCCATACCTCAATGCCTTATTGCTAATATCACTCAATATGTGGCAATCAAAACAGCGCAAGTCATATCCAAATACATTCCATAGCATACTCTTGACAACGCCAAGTGATGGAAACACAAGTTGCAAAATCCAAATTCCACAACTTGCCTCCAAATATACCCTTTTTCTACAGTTCAGGATCAGGAACCCTGAGGGTCCAGTGCTTCAGAATATTTTCATAAAAGGTTAAATAGGGTCCATATATAGGCTAAGGCTGAAGAAAATCAAAACAACTCTTCAGGAGCCAAAATATGACCTTGAATATATACCACTGAATTTAAGAACATCTTAAGACCAGATTTGATGGATTAGACAAAAATGATGGAAGAACAGATTTGTGGGATGACATCAAGATCATCATAGAGGAAAAAAGTAAAAGGTCATTATAAAAACATTTTTTTAAAAGGCAAAAATGAATGTTAGAAGAAACTAAGAAAGTTGCTCCTGAGTGTAGAAAAGCTAAAGGGAATGGAAGAAATGAGGAAGTAAAAGAACTGAACAGAAAATTTCCAAGGATACCGCAAGAAGACTAATTTAAGTATTATAATTAAATGTGCAAAGACATGCTGGTAGGAAACTAAAAGTGAAAAACACAATCAGCATTAATCAAGCTGAAAGAAGCTAAGGAAAAAGTCAAGCCTCTACTTGAAATATTGAAGGAGCTCTGGTAGCATAGTGGTTACGTGTCAGGCTGCTAGCCTCAAGGTCAGCAGTTCAAAACTACCAGCTGTTCCATGGGGGAAAGATGAGGCTTTCTACTCCCATAAAGATTTACAGCCTCAGAAACCCTATAAAGTGTTGCTATGAGTCAGTATCGATTCCACGGCACACTACCACCATCACCACCCCTTGAAATATTGAAGGACACTATGGAAAAAATATTGAATGATGCAAAAAGCAACAAAAGAAGATGGAAGGAATAAAAAAATTCACTATACCAAAAATAAATAGCTGATGTTCAACATTTCAAGAGATAGCATATTATCAAGGGCCAATGACACTGAAGGAAGAATTACAAGGTGCATTGAAGGTATTGGCAAAGAACAAGGCACCATGAATTGATAGAATACAAATTGAAATCTTTCAAAAAATGAATTCAGAACTTGATACACTCACTCATCAATGCCATGAAATTTTAAAGACAGCTACATGCCCAACCAATTGGAAGAGATCCATATTTGTAGCCCAGTCCAAAGAGAAGTTACCCAATGGAATATGTAATCATCGAACAATGTCATTAAAATACATGCAAATAAAATTTTGCTGAAGATAATTCAAAAACATTTCCAACAGTACATCAATGAGTAGTAGTTAGAAATTCAAAATGAATTCACAAGAAGATGTAGATCTAGGAATATCATTGCTAATATCAGATGAATCTTGTTTGAAAACAGAGAATACCAGAAATATATTTATTTTTGCCTCACATAAACATTTTAGACTGTGTTTATCATGGCAAAGTACTGATAATATTGTCAAGAATGGGAATTCCAGAACACTTAATTGCTTTCATGAGGATCATGTATAAAGATCAAACAGCAGTTCTTTGAACAGAACAAGGGATGCTGAATGTTTTTCAACCAGGAAAGGTTTCTTCTAGGCTGTATTCTTTATCCATACTTATTCAAATTGTATGGTGGTGGTGGTGTTGTGTGTTATGGAGTCAGTTCTGACTCATAGTGACCCTTGTAGGGTTTCTGAGGCTACAAAACCTTATGGAAGAAGAAAATCTCTTATTTCTCCCCAGAATGATTGATGGATTCAAACTGCTGACCTTATGATTAGCAGCCCAATGCATAACCCACTACGCTACCAGGTCTCCAATTCAATATATTGTTTTTGTTGTTGTTAAGTTCCATTCAGTCAGTTCTGAGTCACAGTAACCCTATATAAAGTTTCCAAGTAACAGCTGGTAGGTTTGAACAGTCAACCTTGTGGTTTGCAGCCCAGTGCTGACCCTATGCACTAAGCAAATATTCTAAGAAGCTATGTTATATGAAGAAGAATGTGACATCAGGATTGGACAACTCATTAACAATTTGTAATAAGTAGATGATACAACCTAGCTTTCTGGAAGGGAAGAGAACATAAAATACTGATGACCAAAGACTATATCCTTCAATATAGATTCCAGTTCAGTGGAATGAAAATAAAAATTGTCAAAATTGGGCCAATAAACTACATCAAGATAACTGAAGAAAAAATTTAAGTTGTCAAGGACTTCATTTTGCTTGGATCCACAATCAGCACTCATGGAAGCAGCAGTCAAGAAATCAAACAACATATTGCATGAGGCAAATCTGCAGCAAAAAAACACTTTCCAAATATTAAAGAGCAAATGTATCAGTTTGAGGACTAAGGTGTGCCTAACCCAAGCCATGGTATTATAATTGCTTCATCTGCATGTGACAATGAATAAGGAAGACTGTAAAATAATTGATGTATTTGGGTTCATGAGCTGGAGAAGAATATGAAATGTACCAAGGAATGTCAGAAGAACTAAAGATCTGTGTTGGAAGAAGTACAGCCAGAATGCTCCTTTGAAGCCAGGATGACAAGACTTTGTCTCTCATACTTTAATCCCTGGAGAAGAACATCATGCTTAGTAGCACAGGGAATAAGCAAAAAATAGTAAGATCCCAAGGAGATGGATTGACATAGCTATAGCAGTCATGGGATCAAGCATAACACTAATTGTGAGATTGATTCAGTACTGGACAGTGTTTCATCCTGTTGTACATAAAGTCGCTAAGAGTGGGAAGCTACTCAAAAGCACTTAGCAACAACAAGGACTCTGTAATCACAAACTTCTGTAATTTAAAATATCATTGGAAAGCGGAAACACAGAATGGAAAATAATGCAAAAATTAAATACATGTTTTGTTAGAATTGCTGTTTACAAAGGATTTTTGTTAAAACACTCCTCAATATTATATGATAAATAAAAATTTATACTGTCATAGGGGGAAAAATCACTCAGACCTTGATTGAAGCAATGGAGATTAAACAAAGCATTACTAATCCTAAAACTTTCATATAATCATAAATCAAATTAAGCAAAAATATCCCTGAGGGTTACAGGAGAGCTCTATGGAGTTTATTAAAGCTAAAAAAAAAAATACCCACAACTGACAGTTATGGTTCTAGTGACTAGAAAAACTCAATAGATTTAAGACCCTTATGTTAAAGGTGTAACTGATGAAATACTGTAATTCCTAAGAATAATCTTGCCACTCGTCTGTCAGTTTGGTCTACAAACAGTGAAGCAGAAATTTTCTTGCATGTTGTTCAGGCCATTTCAGTAAACAGTCTGCCTCTCTTCCTAGTTATATTTGAACTTTAATTTCAATCATTCACAAGACTCAACAGTCCATTCAGAAGCTGAAACTTTTTTCGTTGGGATGAATTGATCTGATTTTAAGTTTCTGTAATTTCTTAACACATGAATTAGTAAGCAAAGTTAAATAAAGAGTCTACTTTGAGGTTCAAAGGTTTTATTTTAGCAGGTGTCTTTTTAAATGAGCATTGATGCCTTCAATCAGTGCCCTTACTGTTAAAAGTTTCTTTAAGAAATTTAGTATTAATATGATAAATTAAAGATTGATATATATTTTTTGTTTTAAATTGGAATTAGCAATAATTGGTGAACAGAGAAAAATAATTGGTTTTTTTTTTACAATCTCATAATGAGTTAACTTTGTTGTTGTTTGTTGTTAGGTGCCATCGAGTCAATACCAACTCATATCGACTTATTGCACAGCAGAATGAAACACTGCCCGATCCTGGGCCAACATCACTATTGTTGACATGCTTG
>NW_006408726.1:2989515-3000719 GCF_000296735.1 Chrysochloris asiatica
TGGTGAGGATTTTAGGTTTCTTTATATTGAGATGCAATCCATACCAAAGGCTGTGCTCTTTGATTTTCATCAGTAAATATTTTAAGTCTTCTTCACTTTCAACAAGCAAGTAGTATCATCTGCATATCTCAGGTTGATAAAGAATCTTCCTCCAATCCTGATGACACATTTTTCTTTTATGACCTAGCTTCTCAGATTATTTTTCAGCATACAGGTTGAATAAGTATGGTGAAAGAATTCAACCCTGTCACACACTTTTCTTAATTTTTAAATATTCCCATGTTCTGTTCAAACAACTTCCTCTTTGTCCATGTACAGATTCCTCATTAGGACAATTACGAGTTCTGGAATACTCATACTTTGAAATGTTGTCCATAGCTTGTCAGGATCCACACAATTGAAAGCCTTTGTGTAGTCAATAAAGCACAGGTAAACATCTTTCTGATATTCTCTGCTTTCAGCCAAGATCCATCAGACATTAGCAATGATATCCCTCATTCCACCACATCTTCTGAATCTGGCTTGAACCTTTGGAAGTACTCTATCAATGTATGCTTGCAGCTTTTTCTGTATTACCTTTAGTAAAACTTTACTCTAATGAGATATAGAAGATATTGTCCGATGATTTCCACATTCTGTTGAGTCACCTCTCTTTGGAATAGGCATAAATAAGGATCTCTTCCAATCATTTGGTCAGATAGTTGTCTTCCAAATTTCTTTGGATAGATGAGTGAGTGTCTCCTATGCCATCTCACATTCTTGAAATATTTCAATTTTTATTCCATCAATTCCTGGTGCCTTGTTCTTTGCAAATTCCTTCAATGTATCTTGGACTTATTCCTTCATTGATTCTTGATCATATCCTACCTCTTGAAATGGTTGAACAGCAACCATTCCCTTTTGGTATAGTGACTCTGTGTATTCCTTCCATCTTCTTTGGATGCTTTCTGCATCATTCAATAATTTGTATTAGTAAGTTGAAATGGACTGGTGTTGGCCATTTTGAATCTGACAGCCACATGGTTTACCATGTCAGGAATGACAAATTAAAGAGGAATGGTTATGCATTCATTGTCAAAAAGAAAATATCCAGATCAGTCATGAGGTACAATGATGTCTGTGATAGGATAATATCCATGTGCCTACAGGGAAGACCAGTTAATACCATTATTATTCAAATTACGAACCATCCACTAAAGCCAGCGAGAATGAAACAGAAATATTCTGCTAACTTCCTCAATCTGAAATTGATCAAATACGTAATCAAGATGTATTGATCATTACTGATAATTGGAATGCAAAGGTTGGAAGCAAAGAGGAAGCAGCAGTAGCTGGAAAATATGGCCTGGTGGTAGAAATGATGTTAGAGATCGCATGATAGAATTCTACAAAATCAATGTTTGTTCATTTCAAATACCTGCTTTAGGTAGTCTAAGAGATGACTATACACATGGAACTCACCAGATGGAATGCATAGAAATCATATTGACTACATCTGTGGAAAGAAATGATGGAAAGGCTCCATATCATCAGTGAAAACAAGGCCAGGGTCAGACTGTGGAACAGACCATCAATTGCTCATACACAAATTCAAACTGATGCTGAAGAAAATGAAAACAAGTCCATGAGAGCCAAAATATGACTTTGAATATATCCTACCTGAATTAGAGATCATCTGAAGAACAGAATTGATACATTAAACACTAAAGACCGAAGATCAGAAGATTTATCGGATGACATCAAGAACATCATACAGGAAGAAAGGAAAACGTCAATAAGAAGACAAGAAAGAAGGAAAATGTCAAAATGGATGTCAGAAAAGACACTGAAACTTGCTCTCCAACATAGAGATGCTAAAGTAAATGGAAGAAATGAGGAGGTCCAATAGCTAAACAGAAAATTTCAAAGATCAGCTCAAGAAGAAAAAGCCAAATATTACAACAAAATGTGCAAAGATCTGAAGTTAGAAAAACAAACAGTAGGAATACACTTAGCATTTCTCAAGCTGGGGGAACTGAAGAAAAAAATCAAGCCTCAACTTTCATTATTGAAGGATTCTCTGGGCAAATTAATCAATGAGTTAACTAATGAGTGCTAAATGTAGAATGTTTAAGTTTATCAACAACATTACCATAAAGATTTGTAGTTAAGTCAGCCTAATCATATCATCTATGAATGATATGAGTTTTAAAAATAATTGTATTAATCATCTCCAAAAGTCCAGAGGACTGGAGGGACATAAGGCAATGGAGTTTTGGAGAATGGGAAAAAATATACTGTATAGACTTTGATACTTGTCCAGCAAAAGCCCATATCACTGCTGAGGACAGCTGGGGCTCCCAACATAGGAAAAATATTTAACAAAAGCTGCTATGGTTTTGATAAGGGAAAGCTTAAACTCAATGTGAATACATGTAAATCATAAATGTTGTTGTTGTTAAGTGTCATCTAGTCAATTCTGACCCATAGCGATCCAAAAAGCAGCTGGTGAGTTTAAATGACCAACCTTGCAGTTCAAACAACTTTGCCATCCGATGCATTAGCCCACAGTGCCACACAAGGACTCCATAATTGTATAAAATTTATTTGAGCAGTGATCCAGTTGGCAATGGACATTTTCTAGGTAGAGACTAATAATGTTTACCTGGATTAAACTTTAATCAGACAGAACATTGTTTGACTTTTGGTTTACGGCTTATTAAAACTATCACTCTAAAATATCTATTTTAATATGTCATCCTGTGGAAAATTTGTGGCAAGGGGAATATGCAAGTTTTTAGGAATAATAGGCTTTGTATTCGATCTTTTTTCTAAGGATGCTTTTTTGTTAAATTTATAGCTTTTTAAAATGAATAATTGTGTTGTCTTTAATTTAGAAGCATGTTTTTAGTGGCAGGCTCAATCATGTTAAACTGAAGGGTACTGTCAGGAGTCTTTAATCTCTTTACTCTTGGTTATTTCAGGGATTCTTTTCACTGGCATTTTCTGTGGGTAAATAGTTTGTCACAAAGTTTACAAAAAGATATACAATAGACTGTGCTAAAAACACTTATCATTTTAAAAGCTAATAAGTTGTTTAGAGAAGTATTACAGCTGATAATATATATATATATATTGTTAGCAGCACTTAAGAGTTTTCATGAAAAACTTATTTTAACAAACTTAATTTTATTATTAGACCTGTATCTCATGTTTGTAATACAACTTCTGAGTAGGGGCACATGTAAATCACCTGCAGGACAGATTTATTTTTAGGGATTACTAACACTTGTCTAGCTAAGCTGTGATTGTTCTTGTTGTTAAGTGTCATTGAGTAGCCTCCACCTCATTGTGACCTTGTGTTGGGTTTCCAAGGAACAAGTGGTGGCTTTAAACTGCCAACCTTGCAGTTAGCGGTCCAGTGCTTATCCTGCAGGACCACACAAGTACTCTTGATAACACCCAATTTATCTCCAGTCCTTGATGGCTTTTTTAGAAGATGCTTGTTGAAAATTGCTAATGGTTTTAAAAAGATCAGAAAATCTAGAACACATTTTAAAAAGGCATGGAGTAGTTTAGATAGGTCTGGTAGCCACTGCATCAGCAGTTCAAACCCACCATGATTATATTTAAAGTCAACTTCTAGTTCTCAGTACCAGTGGGAATACGCTGTTATTATTGCCAGAATGGATGTTGGAGGGGAGGAAGGGGCTTGATGGCAGATCAGGGGAAAGTGCAGTGAGGACCTTCGTCAACAATGACACAGAATGCTTGATAAATTAAGTTCAGGGGATAGTCCCAGAACTCTGAACCACATATAAGGAATATTCAGAATGTATGAAAGCTTACAGTCAGTGGAATTTGAAGTGGAAGAAAGAAATCTAATGCTTTCAGTGATTCGCCAGGCTCAGCAGCTCCTGGAGCAGCCATCTTGGGTGAGACTGAGCAGGGGCAGGATCAGAGCAGCCACAGAAACCTGACTGATCAAGCTCTCCAATATCAAATACAAGAAGAGAATCCTGATAACAGGTAGGGTAAAGCAAAGTGTTACATACAAAGGCAAGCACATCAGATTATGCTCAGATCTCTCAACAGAAACCATGCAGGCAAGAAGGCAATGGGGAAACATATATTAAACCCTGAAAGAAAGAAAAACACAAAACAAAAACAACTGCCAACCAAGAATCCTCTATCCAGAAAAGCTATCAATCAAATATGAGGGTGTAATCAAAACATTCAAGAATAAACGCATGGTAAGAGATTTTGCCAAAGCCAACCCTACGCTGCAAAATGGATGTTGGAGGAGACTCTAAAATTTGCTTTCTAATGTAGAGTTACTAAAGTGACTGGAAGACAAAAGCAAATAAAAGAGCTGGACAAAAAAATTCAAAAAGTAGTTTGATAAGGCAAATGTAACTAATATAATGAAATGTGTAAAGACCTAGAGTTAGAAAACCAAAATAGAACACACAGCATTTCTCAAGCTGAAAGAACTAAAGAAAAATTTCAAGCTTTGACTACCAATCAGTTGGCTTGGTACCTATCTTCCAAATTTTGAAGGATTCCATGAGCAAAATATTGGATGATGCGGAGTGCATCAAAAGAGATGAAAGTTTCATCTTGGCTAGATGGGTCTGGTAAAAAGAGATGGAGATAAGATTCTTATAATTCAATAGCGAGTGATTGTTATCATGACTAATTGTGACTCTCACAATTGTAAAGGTAGAAGCTTTGTAATAAAAACAGGAGAGTAGTTAATCTTATAGTCCAAAAACAGAGGACACTAGGACCATCAAGGGAGAAGAGCACAAGCAGAATTCAGGACCTTATACAGAGAAGCAGCAGATATGGAGGCAGAGATGGGGACATGGAGAAAGGTGGCAGCCAAGGACCCTAGATTCATACAAAGAGAGGGATTGAGAACTGGTGGCCACGATGCAGACTTTCAGAATGTGTCTTTTGGTGGTGTAAATTATTATATATGCCTGAGTGTTTAAAAGAAAAGAAAAAAGTGCTAAAAGGAATAGAAAAAGTACTGTTAACTGATGGTACATGGAAGGGATTATTATCATTATAGTGAAACAAGTTGTATGATTGCTTGAATGCAAAACTGATGATCTGCCCTGTTTACTTTCAATCAATTCACAATAAAAAATTTTTTAATGGTAAAAGAAAAAAAAAGAGAGAGAGAGAGATGGAAGGTATATACAGTCACTGTACCAAAAGGAAATGGTCCATGTTCCATAATTTCAAGAGGTAGCATATGATCAAGAGCTGATGTAACTGAAGGAAGAAGTCCAAACTGCACTGGAGGTATTGGTGAAAAACAAGGCTCCAAGAACTGAAAGATACAAATAGAAATCTTTAACAAATTGACTGACCAGCATTGGAAGTGATCACTAACTTATGCCAAGAAATTTGGAAGATAGGTACCAAGCCAACTGATTGGTATAAAACATATTTGTGCCCATTCTAAAGAGAGGTGATCCAATGGAATGCAGAAATCATTGAACAATATCATTAGTACACATGCACATAAAATTTTGCTGAAGATAATTCAATGGTTACAATAGCATATTGACATGGAACTGCCAGAAACTCAAGGCATATTCAGAAGAAGATGTAGAACTTGGGATATCATTGCTGATGTTGGATGTCATTTGAAAACAGAGAATACCAGAAAAAAAATGTTTTCCTGTGCTTTATTCACTATGCAATGGCTTTTGACTGTGTGGACAATGACAAGCTATGCATCACATTGCAAACGATGGGTATTCCAGAACAATTATTGTGCTCATGAGAAATTGTACAGAACAAGGGGATACCAAATGGTTTACATCATGCAAGATGTGTGCCAGGGTTGTATTCTTTTACTCTACTTATTCAGTCTGTAGAGTCCTGGTGTGGTACTGTGTGATAAAGCACTAAACTGCAAGGTCATTTTGAACCACAAGGTCGGTGATTCAAACTCCTTGGAAACTATACAGGGTGGCTATGAGTTGGAACTAACTCAACAGTACTTAACAAAAACAGCAATTCAATCTAAATGCTGAGCAAATTATCAGAGACACTGGATTTTATAAAGAAAAACTATGCCATCCGGACTGAAGGAAGATTCATTAACAACCTGCAGTATACAGATGATGCAAACTTGCTTGCTGAAAGCAAAGACGACTTAAAATACTTACTGATGAAGATCAAAGATTGCACCTCAATTTAAAGAAACCAAGAAAAGCTGGGTCAATAGATAAGTTAAAATCATGAAAAATGCAAAGTAGATTGAAGTTATCAAAGACTCATTTTGCCTGGATCCAGCATCAACACTTATGGAAGAGGCAGTTAAGAAATTAAATGACATATTGCATTGAGCAAAATCGGCTGCACAAGACTTCTTCAAAATGTTCAAGAACAAAGGTATCAATTTGAGGATTAAGGTGTGCCTGACCCAAGCCATGGATTTTCAGTAGCCTCATATGCATGTAAAGTTGGACAATGAATAAGGAAAACCATAGAAGAATTAATACATTTGAGTTATGGTATTGCTGAAATATCAAGCCATGGTGTTTTCAATACCTTCATATGCATGCAAAAGCTGGACAGTGAATAAGGAAGTCTGTAGAAGAATTGATGCTTTTGAGTTATGGTATTGGAGGAGAGTGTTGAAAGTGCCATGGGCTGTCAAAAAAACCAACAGATCTGTGTTGGAAGAAGTGCAGCCAAGAGTGCTCCTTGAAGACCAGGATGGCCAAACCTCGTCTCTCATACTTTGGACATATTGTCAGGAGGAAGCAGTTGCTGGAGAAGGATCTCATATTTTATAAGGTGAAGGGTGAGAGAAAAAGACGAAGACCCCTAGAGAGATGGCATGGCAAAAATAGTGAGGTTGGCCCAGGATTGGACAGTGTTTTGTTCTGCTGTGCTTAAGGTTGCTGTAAGTCGGTACTGACTCGATGGCACCTAACAACAACAACAATCAGTGAAGAATATTAAAAGTTCCATGGATTTCCAGAAGTACATTCAGAATGCTCCTTAGTAGCAAGGATTGTTGGGACTTCATCTCTCATACTTCTGACATCTTTTCAGGAGGGACCAGTCCCTGAAGAAGGCCATGATGTTGGGTAAATTGGAGGGTCCACAAAAAGAGGAAGATTCCCAACAAGATGGACTGGCATGATGGCAACAGTGGTGGGTTCAAGCTTGACAACAGTCGTGGGGACCTGGCAGTGTTACATTCTGTTGTGCATAGGGTCAATGTGGGTCATAGCCCACCAAATGGCACCTAACAACAACAGCATCTCCACTGGTATGGTGCTGCAAGATAAGAATGAACTTCTAACCACAAGGGTATCAGTTCAACTCCCAGCTGTTCTCAGAAACCCTGTATTCTGACTCATAGCAATCCTGTTCAGGGTTTCCAAGGATCAGCTGGTGGGTTTGAACTAACAATCTTGTGGTTAGCAGTCCAGGGCTTACTAACTAGATGGCATGCAACAACAATTTAATATGGGCTGTGGGCTAAAGCATCAGACTGCAAAGTCATTTGAACTGCAAGGACAGTGGTTTAAGCCCACTAGCTGCTCCTTGGAAACCCTATACAGGGTTGCTATGGGTCAGAATCAACTAGATAGCACTTAACAATGTTTTTGAAGCTTAGAGTTAATATCTTAAATTCACATCTAAAGTTTGTATAAATGGTGAGTGATGGTTCTGGGACTAGTTTCTAACTTTGGGGGATGGCATTAATTCCACTTGTCAATTTGAAGTTGTTTTAGGGAGAGGGACACTCTCTAACATGTTAGTGGAAGTTGTTGTGTTTTTGTTGTTGTTGTTATGATTCATTGAGTCAGTTCTGATGTGTTCCCACCTTGTTTAGAGATTCTGAGGAGCAGCAGGTAGATTTGAACTGCCGACCCTGTGGTTAGTAGTTCACACCAGACTCCTTAGTGGAGATAGTAACAACATATTCTCTCTGGTGATGAGAACTAAAAGTTGACTTTAAGTAGAGCCATTTACAAAAAAAGAATTAGAGTTAAACATGAAAGTTCTGGTATATACACTGTCTATAAATAAGTAGGTAGTTTGTTAACTAAAGGTAGTCATGAGAGACTATCCAGGTTATTAGGGGAAGTGGGTGATGGTCCGAGGGTGACTGGATTTTAAAGAATTCACTGTGTGAAGCTGAATGTTAGATGTTGTAGGAAGGAGAAATTTGTACTATCCGATAAATGTCAAGTTATTTATATGACATTTAAGCTCTTAAAATTTTCTAAATTAACCTATTAAGCTTTAGCCAGATGGATAAAACATTTAATAAGCCTTTAAACTTAGTCTTTTGAGTAAGTCTTAAGTGATATTAACGAACATAGTGTGGAACACTGATAGTGCTGTAGGATAAGCTTTGCTAACCACATAGTCAGTAGTTCAAACCTACCAGCTGCTCTGAGGGGGAAAGATGAACGTTTTTACTAACATAAGTAATTACAGACTCAGAAAACCCTGTAGCAACTCAACAGCACTATACAACTCAGCAGACTTAATTTTTTTTTTTTACCCCTTGTGGCATAAACATTATTATGTTGTTAAGTGCCATCGAGTTGGTTCCCACTCATAGCTACCCCGTATAAGGTTTCTAAGGAGTGTCTGATGGGTTTGAACTGCCAATCTTTTAGCTAGCAGTCCAGTGCTTATCCTACAATGCCATACCAGGACTCCTACCATAAAAACTGTTGTTGTTTCTAAGTGCTGTGGAATTGGTTCTGACTCATAGTGACCCTGTATAGGATTTCCAAGAGTGGCTGGTGAGTTTAAGCTACCAACCTTTCAAACAGATCTTGCTATCCAGCACTTATAAGCACTTATCCAGGGCTTATAAGGAATATTAATTTAATAGTAGTAAGTTACTGATTTGTTTTTCTTTCTTTTTTTTTTTTTAAAGCTGATCTATAATAAAATATGAACAAACTAAATTTTATTAATTCCAGGGATGTTAGAGTTATGTGGTTTATCTTAAAGTATTTTTAAAATTATTTAAAACCTGGACATACCTTTTAAATATGCTTAATGGGCTGTCATTTGAGGGAGAAAAAATTAATAACTGTTAGTCACAGCTTCTAAAGTCAAATTGCATAAACACTTAAACATAATGTGAGATTAACAATTATATAAATTCACCAGTGTACAAAGAAAATATAAAAACTCTACACTAAAAGGAAAAATAAACTAAGGTTTCTCTTAGTAAGACTATCACAAGATACATCCTTTTCTAGACTTCTTTAATTGAACCCATGCTAACACTCATGAAACATGCAACTTGGGGCCTGCAATGTTTTGCCATAAAAGTAGTGTGGAGGTTCCAGCAGAGCAACCTTGAAAGTGATATTCTCTGTTTCATCAAAGAATACTTGTAAATATGCTCAGAAATGCAAAAATGATTTTATTTTTTTATAAGGAAAGAAAAAGAAGGGAAAAGAAAAACAGCTGCACTGCAATTAGCAATGATCAAGAAATGATACAAAAACCAAGCAAATTATCAGAGAACCCCTACACAAATTCTTTGAAATTCAATTCCAAGAAGGGAGAAAGCTCAATGAGCTTTCAGGTTTAGCTAGATTACTCAGGCACACAAAAGAAAGGGACTGCTTTTTGGATCTTGGATGAGTTCCAAATTGTCATAGGGGAAAAACCACTACACAGGTCCTAAATGAAAATTTGTTCAGCATTAGGGAGACATCTACATGATAAATCACCAGTTTACACAGATGAAAACATGGCAATTCCAGAGAGTGCATCTCAAGTAGGGATGGTTATATAGGGAGAAACAAAGAGACTACAATAAACTTGTTGATTGGTTAGTTTTGATTGAAGTCATAAAAGGAGGATTAAAGAAGTGGAGGAAGGTTTTCCAGGAGACAACATTTACAATAATAACATCAGAATGCTTGCAATGTATATTTTTCAGAATGATGGTTTATGGTGGATGTGTACTGGTGAGTTCGTTTCAACTCATAGTGAATCATAGGGTTTCAGAGACTGGGAATCTTTAAAGGTGCAGAAAGCCTCATCTTACTCCTGTGGAGCGCTGGTGGATTGGGACTACTAACCTTCTGGTTAGCGGTCCCCCTTGTAACCCACTACACCACTGTTGTTGTTGCTAAGTGCCTTAAAATCATTTCTGACTCATAGTGGCACTGTATAGGGTTTCTGAGGAGTGGATGGTGAGTTTAATCTACTGACCGTACAGTTCAAAACGATCTTGCAGCCTTGTGCTTGTCCTACAGTGTCACACCAGGACTATACCACTGTTGTTGTTGTTAGGTGTCATCGACTCAGTAAAGACTCATAGCGACCTGCAGCAGAACGAAACACTGCCCGATCCTGGGCCAACCTCACCATTGTTGCCATGCTTGAGTCCTTCAATGATGTCACCTGGCCAATCCATCTCATTAGGGGTCTTCCTCTTTTTCTCTGATCCTCCACCTTACCAAACATGATATCCTTCTCCAGCGACTGCTACCTCCTGACATGTCCGAAGTACGAGAGACGAAGTTGGGCTATCTTCACTCCTTATTTTTCAGAATAGGTCAAAAAAAACCTCAAAGTTGAAGAAAGATGTTCTTCAAGGTTGGAGTTGGTAATAAGAATTAACACTAAAGCGCTTTCTTTAAAAAATGCTTACTTAAATGAAAGTTTCTTGATTGTCTAGAGAACTTTCAATAAAGAGACTGTAGTTTAAGGTTTTTTTCTTGAGACTTTCTATATATTTATTATGAAAAGAATAATCCGTAAGGCCATTTAAACCAATACACAATGTGGCTTCAAAAAGTTCGTAGAAAAAATCCTCTGTCTTTTCATTCAATTTTTCCACGAACTTTTTGAAGTCCACACATATTCCTTTCACATCCAACTTGACTATAGAGATAAAATTCACTTAGTCATTTATAGATTCTAACAATTAAGATACCCATACAACAGGAGATTGTCAAGGAAACAAACATGGATTCTCAGGCAGGCAACTGAATGAAAAGAACAATGTAATTCAGAAAGAACTGAATTCAATTTAATCTTGTAGTTTTTTGGGGGGAATCTATATATTTTACATTTATTCTTTTTTTATGTTTTATTGTGAATTATATGATAGTTTATATGTTTACATGAGAGAACTTTAGTTTTACATTCATTCCATTGTATATAATTTCATTGCCATAGTTCCAATCCCCTTCATGCAT
>NW_006408726.1:3001354-3009470 GCF_000296735.1 Chrysochloris asiatica
TTTTTTTCCTCTTCTTTCTTCTCCTGGTTGAGCTCTGATCATCTAGTCATCTAGTCCAAGCATTTATTCTTTACAATGTGTAAAATATTACATTGACGTACACAAGTGCATGTTGGCAAGAGTTAACAGAGTTACTCTTTTTGCCCCTTTTTTGGCAATTGTGCCCAAAGGATTTGTTGTTGTTGTTGTTAAGTGCTATTGGGTTAGTTCTGACTTATATCAACACTGTATAGGGTTTCCAAGGAGTAACTGGTGGGTATGAACTATCAACCTTACAGTTAGTAGTTCATTGCTTATCCAATAGTGCCACACCAGGACTCCAAAGGATAGTCTCATGCAATATAGGAAATTCACATTGATGAACAGTCAAGAATACCCTAAATTTGGGGTGAAATGGGAATGAATTTAGTGCGGTGCCAGATGTGACAAGGGTAGATAATGTGATAGAGATACACAAAAAATGGTGAGTGTTTTTAAGATCACAACATAAACATGGGCAAAATTATTCATTCAATTATTTGCATCAAATATTCCTGGTTATAAAATGGCTAGTTCAAGATAATCCAGATAAAATGACTTTTCTTTAGTTGAAAATTAGGTCAATAAAATGTAAGTAACTACCCAAAGGGGACACAAGCAATCAGTGGCAGATATAGGGCAAAAATATATTTCTTGCCTTCTGTCCCAGGATTGTAGCAAAAAGACTGATCTTTCAGGACCCCCTGTCTATTGCATATCACTTCTTCCAGTTCTGCAATCATGGCTTTGTGGTCCTCCTGATGACTCCACTTCTGGCATTTCAGACTCACTTTTATTCAGACATAGCTAGTTAAATAATATTATATTAATATAAGCAAAATGTTAGGTGGATTCCATGTATTATTCTCTTATAATCATGAAAATAATGCAACATTAGATATCATTACCTCTATTTTTGCCAAAGCCCTCAGTGCAAGCTAGACTTCTTTAATCAAGACATTGATTCTTAATCATGTTTTACCTCATGAATTGGATGAACATCGACTAATTCTTTTTGGTACAATGACTGTTTATACCTTCCATCTTCTTTTGATGCTGCTTGAATCATTAATATTTTGGCCATAAAACTGTTCAGTATTGAAACTGGAGAACTGATTTGTATTTTTTCAAGTTCTTTTAATCTAAGAATGCCTGGTATATTCTTTGCTTTTGGTTTTCTATCACTAGATCTTTGCAATATAATTATAACTTATTTTGTTTTCTTAAGTCATCCTGTGAAATCTTCTGTTCAGCTCTTTTACCTTTTCTTTCATTTGCTTGAGCTACTCTGTCTTCAAGAGCAAGTTTCATTTTTGTCTTTTTTATTTTGTCTGTTAAAAAGAAAACCTTTTGGTTTCTTCTTGTAGATGATCTTTATGTCATTCCATAACCTGCCTGGTTCATTAGTCATTTGTGTTCAATATGTCAAACCTATTCCTATGGTTTCTAAATTCTGGTGGTATAGACGCAAGGTTGTAACTTTACCCTTGTGGATTGTTCTAATTTTCTTCAGCTTCAAACTGAATTTTCATACTGAAGTTGCTGAATAGATGGTCTATTCTCAATCAGTTCTTAGCCTTGTTCTGATTGATGATATTGAGCTTATCCATCATTGCTTTCAACAGATGAAGACACTTGACATGGTTTTGTAGGATCAGCACAGCACAGTGAACCACAAGGTCTGCAGTTCAAACACAGCAACTGCTCCTTGGAAACCCTATACAGGGTCACTATGAGTCAGAACTGATTCAATGGCACTTAACTGTTGTGGTACAATAGGATAAGCACTCTATCTCAAGTTTGGTTTGAACCAAAAGCTTAGCAGTTCAAACTCATATTTCTTGTTTACAAGTTTTGACTACTAATGGAGTTGTGCAGCTGTTTTTTCTTATGCTTTGCAGCTGTGTTTCCTTATGCTTAGTTGTGCCACATAAGCAAAAGAAGGTCCCAAAAGTTTTACTAAATTCATATCATCAAGGTTGACTCTACTTTGTGAAGTCAGCTCTTCCTCATTTCTATTTTTAATGACTTACAACCATGGTACTCAATTTCCAGCACTGTATCAGACAATTCTGTGCTGCTTTCCATAAGGATTCTATAATCCCATTAAAAAAAAAAGAAAAAAGATCTCCTTATCCTTCTTTCTCATCCATTTTTGTCTGGAAGCTCTGCTGAAAACCAGGCATGATAGGTGACTATACTGGCACATGAAATACTTGTGGTGTAGCTTCCAGCATCAAAGAAACATGCAATCTATCACAGTTAGATAAATTGATAGGCAAGGTTCACTGAAGGCATGATTCCTGGAACTGATGGAGTATGGTTAATTCAGATGCATCAGCAAACCAATACAAAGTTTGAATTACTCATTTTTCCATGCCAAGAAATTTAGAAAACAGCTACCTGGCTAACATCTGACTGTGTGGACCATAGAAAATTGAAAATATCATTTAAAAGAATGGGAAATACAGAACACTTTTGTGTGCTCATGTGGAATCTATACATAGAACAAAAGGCAGTTGTTTGAACAGAACAAGGGAATACTTCTTGGTTTACAATCCGGAGAGGTGTGTATGAAGGTTATATATTTCCACCCTACTTAATCTGTGTACTGAATTTATGAAGACCAAATACTATAGGCTTCAGTATGTATTATGTCTAAACATAAAGAAAATAAAAAAAATAATTACAACTGGACCTCTGAATAAACAATATCATGATAAATGGAGAAAAAAATGGAAGGTATTAATGCTGTGTTGCATTAAACAAATATGCCAAATACGCTACAAAAAAAAATATAAAAAAAAAAAAAAAAGTAAATAAAAGCTTCTCAAAGTATTAAGAAGCAGAAATGTTACTTTGAGAACTAAGATATGTGAAACTCAAGCCTTGGCATTGAACAAGGAAGACACAGAAAAAATGATATATTTGTTTTCTAGTGTTGGAAAAGAAAACTGAAAATTAACTTCCAGAAAAATGAACAAATCTTACTTGGAAGAAATATAGCTGAGATAATTCTTAGACTCAAGTATGGTGAAAATTGTGGGTCATTTACTTTGTGCCTATAGTTAGGAAGATAGGACAATCCCTAAAGAAGGCCATCATGCTTGGTAAATTATAGAGTTAGTGAAGAAGAAAAAGAAGAAAGAGGAGGAAATCCTCACTGGGGTGGACTGACACAGTAATTGCAACAATAGGCTCAAACGTAGCAACAATTGCAAGGAGAGCACAGGACTGGACAGTGTTTTGTTCTGTTGCACATAAGTTCACTATGAGTAGGAATCTACTTAAGGTCACCTAATAACAATAGTATCTCTATTTTTCAGATGAAGATTCTGATGGTCAGAAAAGTTAAGTGAACTGGTCAAAAGAATATAGCTGAATTCAAGCCCAGCTTTGCTTGATGCTTTATGATCATTTTGTTAATCCATATTGTCACTCAGTTGGCATTTGTAAGCCTTCATTGTTTGCCAGGTTTTCCTCCTGATTATGAAATTGAGGTACCATGCCTTTACTTCCTTATGAAGGAACTCTTCAAACTTCAAGTATGAGTGTTGTTGTTTATATGTGATTGCTGTAAGTGCTGTCAAGTTAACTACAACTCATAGCAATCCTGTATATGGTTTCTGAGGAGCAGTCAGTGGGTTTAAATGGCTGACCTTGTGTTTCCCAGTCCAGTGCTTATGCTACAGTGCCACATCAGAAGTTCATAACTTTCTTCTAATTAGCTTTGACCCACTATGATCTATGAATAATAGAACAAGATGCTGGCTGGCTGGTCCTACACCATCTTCATGATCTTTAGCATTTTTGAGCCCATCTAACAGTGATTGTATTGTAATCTATTGGGCTTTCACTGGCTTAGTTTCAGAAGTAGATCATCAGATTCTTATTCCTAGTCTTAGTCTACAACCTCCACTGAAAGTTTTTCACCATGAATAAGCCTACTGGCATGTCACTAATGGCATAACTTCTAAATCATAGCAACACATAAACCACTGAAGTATGACAAACTGACAGATAGTGGGAACTGACTGCTTGTCCAATATTAGCAAGATTAACTGTAGAGCTACTGTAAGATTTCCCCCTCTACACACTTGTATACATTTTTTGTGCTTAAATGTTTTGCTTGCCTTCTGATCATAGCAACTTCTTGTAGAACATGTGCCACACGATATGCTTTTAACTCCATAATCTTTTAGAGATTATTTTCCCAATACTTTCTACATCTTCCAGATTCAGCAAGGAATCTATCTTTGCTTAAATTTGTCATGTAACATGTATGCTTAGTATCCAAAATATTGACTTTGACTAGATTGTTTTAAGGTATTTTATGTACACAAGTGTCTTTTCTCCAAGTTCTATTGGATTGGGATAACAGAGCAACTGAAAAAAAAAAAAAAAAAAAAAGCAAGTTTGCCAAGATAGTAATAACCAAGTGCTAGAATGGGAAATACAAATCCGCCGTCTGAACTCCAGTCACAGCAATTCATCTCGTATGCCGTCTTCTGAAAAAAAAAGGGTTATTGGCATATGTAGAACAAGGACAAGAGTGGCTTGCTTCAAGTACATCAATTAGGGTGTGCATTGGCTGTAACAAATTAAACAAATAAAAAATGACATTGATCTAATATCAGTCTAAAGATTCCTTGTAGTGCAGTGGATTAAGCATTGTGTTACTAGTCAAAAGTCAGTGATTTTGACCTATCAGCCTCTCTGAGGGAGAAAAAGGATGCAGTCTGCTTCCACAATGATTTATGGTCTTGGAAACACTATGGAGTTCGTGTCTGCCCTAGAGGGTCACTATGAATCAGAATTGATTGAACAATAATGGATAGGCAAAATCAGTTTGATTTTTATTATCATGCACCATCAATTATGAACAATGCTAAAGATAAAATGTGCCCCCTGGGGGGGGAATATTTTGTTGGTCTAAGTTCTAAACAATTGTTTTAGTTACTTCCAAGTTTCAATATTAGACATGTCAACTTTGAATGAGAACATTGTTATTAAACAGTTAATCAGACAAATGGCAATACATTTGTATCAGAATAAAACTGTGCTCCAGAATACACTCTCATTTAAACAATTCTTTCTCATTGCAAACCTATAGGACAGAGTAGAACTGTTCCAAAGCATTTCTAAATATATAATTATTTACAGAAGAAGACTGTCTCATCTATCTTCCACAGAGAAGCTGGTGAGCTCAACAGCCAACCTTTAGGTTATCAGACCAACTATTAAACCACTGAACTACCAGGATTATTTTGTGCTCTACAGGGTTATTTAAAAATAATTTATGCATTTTGTTATTGTTGTTGAAAATATACACCAGTTCAAACATTTCTTCTTATACAAATAACTAGAATGATGATACTCTTCAGGTGGTGCAAGAATTCTCACTCTTCTTTTCTGAGTGTTCTCTCCCCATGAATATAAACTCATTGCTCTCTAAACCAGCCTTTGAAACTGTTGTTGCTGATCTGATTTCGTACAGATGCTTATGGATGTAGTAGTTGTAAATACCAACTGAGAGGGAAGGAATCTTCAGACTATCCCCTCTGTACACTGGGTTGATAGGAACAGGCACTTAGACATTGGCTACCTAAAATGGGGGGGGGGGAATCTATAAACGCACAAAGTGAGTGGCTTACAAGTTTGCAAGAGGGAGTTTAATTTCAGAGTATGTGGGGGAAAGTAGAGTCCCTACTGAGTAGATTTTATCTTGTCTAGACAGGTGTGATGAAAGGATATGGGGATAAGATTCTTATGATTCAGTAGTAAGTAACTGTTATCATAACTAATTGCTATTGTTACAGCTTTAAAGGTAGAAGAAGTTTTGTAACATATAGGGGAGAGTAGTTAATCTTATATTACAGGAACAGAGGACCCTAGGACCATCAAGGGAGAAGAGCATGAATGGAATATGGGACTTTAACCAGAAAGCAGCAACACCAGGATGGAGGCAGAGATGAGGACATGGAGAGAGAGAGCAGCTGAGGACACTAGACACATAAAACGAGAAAGACAGTGCTGGTGACCAGGAGGCAAGCTTACAGAATGTGCTTTTTTGGTTGTTTAAATGATTATATATTCCTGAGTGGTTTTGTGTACATCCCACACACAACCCAAAACAAACAAATACAAAAAACAAACAAAAAAACAGGGAATAGAAATAAGTATTGTTGAGTGATGATGCACAGAGGGGATTGTAACCATTGCAATGAAATGATGAGTGTAAAACAGATGTTCTCCAATGTAAACTATCAGTCAACTTTAATGATAAAAAAAGAGAAGGAAAAAAAAAACAAAAAAAGCCAGTGGTAACGAAGAAATGCAAAGTATACTGAAGTCATTGACACAGACTAAGACATTGGGAATTGGTGAGCCATACTTGCTCTCTATCGAACCTCAACATAAAAGTCAAAAGCCAACACCAACTACTATATACAAGATCCGTGTGTAAACGTAATACCTGCTAAAAGCACACTAAAGGGAGAAGTGCACTGTAGATTTGGAGAGACCTAACCAATCATCAGAGAAAGAAGTCTGAACTATTTTTCTTCGACTCATTTTTCATTCACTGTTTGTGCACCACCATGGTGGTGACTAGAGGGGTTCCTATGTGAGTGGACACTCCCACCCACCCCTGAAGGTTTCTGATGTGCAAGCACATTGATGTATTCAGCAAAGACTACTGGACTAATTTGCTATGGGCTTTCTTGTTGTTGTTGATGATGATGCTTTTTTTTTTTTTTTTTAAGTTTTTGCTTTTACTTTTCTTTTTGCTTTTTACCTTCTTGATACTACTGTTTTCCTTGAGGTGGGAGCTTTATCTCCTTACATTTCCCAAGAAGAGACAGCAATCGGTGCCATACAGGCAAGTTACAAGAATACCCTATAATATCCCACCACCAGGCAGGAGTTAATACCAGCTGCTACACATTACATAGATAGACAACACTTGTTAAGATAACTCACAGTTGAGTAAAAAAAGACACAAAAAGGGAAGCATATCTCCAGAACACATCCACAAAGAGGCACTCAGTAAGCTTAATAAAATACCAACATGCATTTATTTAATCATTGAAAACACATCTAACTCTTAAAAATATCCAAGAAACAACAAAAGATATCATCAAATTCCCAGAAACAGAAAAGAATAACTGAGACAAATGAGCTGGAGGTAGGCATAGACTGCCAGTTAGAAGAAGAACAAGTTTTGGAACTGCCTGAGAAGGAATTCAGGAAAATGATATTGAGACAAATCCAAATGATTCACAGAGGTGTAGAGGAAAATAAGGAAGAAGTCAGAAAAGCACTACAGGAGAAATCAAATAAGATTGATATGGCATTGGAAACAATTCAAAATCTGCAAAAAGATGTCCAAATGATTAATAATAAACCATCAGAAATGGACATTATAATGAAAAGTCAAAGGAGCAGAACTGAAGAGATAGCAAAACAAGCGAACTGGAAGACAAATCTCTCAATACTGCTAAGATGGAAGAGCAAGCAGAAAAAAGGGATTTTAAAAAATCTGAAGAGAGTCTCAGATTCATGCTGAAAAACTTGAAGAGGAATAACTTCAGCATTATTGGTATTCCAGAACAGGAAGAATCACACAAGTCCACAGAGTAGATAGTTGAGGATCTTCTAGAAGGAAATTTCCCTAACACCTTGAAGGATGAAAGCATAAATATTCAAGAAGCTGAACAAACCCCAGGAAGGATAGACCCCAAAAGAAAATCAAGTACACATATCATAATCAAGCTCTCCAAAATAAAAGACAAGGAGAAAACCCTAAAAGTAGCCAAGGAAAAGAGAAGTGTCACCGACAAAGCCAAACAAATCAGATTAAGCTCTGACTTCTGAGTAGAAACCATGCAGATAAGAAGGTAATGGGGAGACATATAAAACCCTAAAAGAAAAGACAAAAAACAAAAAACTGCCAACCAAGAACCATCTATCCAGCAAAACTGTCAATCAAATACGACAGCGCAATTAAAACTTTCCAGGATAAACAGAAGCTAAGAGACATTGTCAAGGCCAGCTCAGTATTCAAAACATCCTAAAGGGAGTTCTTTGGACTGAAAAC
>NW_006408726.1:3009695-3011521 GCF_000296735.1 Chrysochloris asiatica
GGTAGTGAGAAAGGTCAAGTAGACTGAAGGAAAAAATAGACTGTCTCAAATGGAGGAAAGAATTAGTAAATAACAGGCTAACCTCAAAGAAAAATAATACTTCACAGCATAACAACAACAACAAAAATGAAGATCCAAGAAGAACATGGAAACATTAAAACTAAGAAGAAACTGACACTAAAACAATAAAAACCTGAACTCAGCACAATCAACCAACTTCACCTCATAGATGTGTACAGAGCATTCAACCCATCAAAAGCACAATACACATTTTTTTTTTTCAGTACAGATGGAACATTCACCAGAATTGACCATGTATTCGGCCATAAAACAAACCTCCATACATTTACAAACATCAAAATACTACAAAGCATCTTCTCACACTACAATGCTATAAAATTAGAAATCAACATTAGGAAGACCAAGAAAACAAAGTCAAATACATGAAAACTGAAGAAGACCCTGCTGAAAAGCAACTGGGTAGTAGAAAAAATGAAATGTGAACTCGCAAAGTTCCTAGAAACAAATGAAAACGACATTACAATGTACCAAAATCTTTGGGACACAGCAAAAGCATGCTGAGATGACAATTTATTGCAATAAACGTACACATCCCAAAACAAGAAAGAACCAAAATGAACACATTAACACAGAATCTCCAACAGTGAGAAACAGACCAACAAAGTGAGTCTACAATCCCAGAAGAAAAGAAATAATAAAGATTACAGTAGTAATAAATGAGATAGAAGACAGAAAAACTATAGAAAGAAACAACAGGACAAGAAGCTGGTTCTTTGAAAAAATTAACGAAATGGACAAACCATTGGCAAAGAAAAGAGGGAGAAAACAAAAACAACATGCATAAAAAACCACATGGGTGATGTCACAACGGAACTAAAGGAAATAAAAAGGATAATAGCAGAATACTATGAAGAATTGTACTCTAACAAATTTGAAAACTTAGAGGAGACAGATATTTTTAGAAAAACACAACTTCCCTAAATTTACACAGAATAAAGTTGAAAACTTGAACAGACCCATAACAAAAGAAGAAATTGATCAAATCATAAAAATCAAAGACAAACAAACAAAAAAAACTCCTATGCAAAAAAAAGGTCAGGGCCAACATGGTTGAAATCAGGAAAAGGGGGGAAATAATGTTAAGATGTTTGGCTGTCTTTTGAATCTTGGTTTCCCATGCATAACATTATAAAATAGATACTGGAAGAGGATAGAAAGGAATAGCCAGAAATATCACCATAGAAAGCTTGTGAGTCTGTCTTCTGCCTATAACTGATTGGAATACCTAAAATGGGCTACAACGTGCCTAGTGAAGGAAACTGCCTGAGGAGACTCTGCATTAAATAAGACTATAGGTGGAAACTGAACAGCATCCAGAATCATCAGAGGTGGTAAATTTCCACTTTAAAGGAAAGACCAGGCTGGAGTGACTAGGAAAACAGAAGATACTTCTTGAAAGAAAGACCAAAAGGAAAAACACAAAACAATAGAGACAGACCAACTGATTACCACAAGAACAAGCAAGTTGCTTGTCCAGGAGACATCAAGGCAAGGGGTCAGGTCACCTCAGAGCAAACCCCCTTCCAAGACTAAGACTCAATGGGAATACATGCTCTCATTGGTGACCACGTTTGTAACCGATAATGGGAAGTGAGGGAAAAACAGCAATGAAGCTGTGACCTAAGCCCTACAATGCTCAATAGACTCCTGTGAACAAGGGTGGAGACCTGGCTGGCCAGCAGTGTGGCAAGACTTGGAGACTCTTGGGCCCAGAGTCAGTTACATAGCCATAGAGGACTAGAGTA
>NW_006408726.1:3011947-3015517 GCF_000296735.1 Chrysochloris asiatica
TAGAATCTCCACTGAGTAGTATCCAATCTGTCTAGGCGGGGCTGTTGAAAGGAAATGCGGATAGGTCTTTTGTGATACAATAGTGAGTAATTGTTATCTGGACTGATTGTGAAGTTTGGAAATGTAAAGGTAAATGTTTTGTAGCAGGGAGAGGAGTTATTAACTTTGTAGTGTAGGAGTGGAGGTCCCTGGGACCATAAAGGGGGAAGAACGGAGAGTGGAACACTATCCAGAGAAGCAGTGACATCAGAGATGGAGGCAGAGATGATGACATGGATAGATGGATCAGCTGGAAACTTTAGACCCAGAGAGAGAGGTGTATGCTGACAGGACTATGTGCTGATAACAGAGGGACAGGCTTGTAGGGTATGCCCTTTGGTTGGTTGATGATGCATGGAGGGGATTGTAACCATGGCAATGAAATGATATACAATAGGAATAATGTAAAGCTTATGTAAACTATGACATAATTCACAATAAAACATTTTTTTTTTAAATTGTAAAAAGTAAAGATGTCATTTTGAGGACTAAGGTGTCCCTGGCCCAAGCCACACAGTATTTGCAGTTGCCTCACATGCATGTGAAAGCTGGAAAGCAAAAAAGAATTCTGTAGAAGAAAAAAAAAAAGCTCAGGTCCAGATGGTTTCACCGGTGAATTTTACCAAACATTAAGGGATGAGTTTTCACCAACTCTACTCAAAGTATTCCAGAATATAGAAAGAGAATGGAAAACTTTCTAATACACTCTATGAAGCAAGCATAAGCCTCATACCAAAACCATGGAAGGACATCACTAAGAAAGAAAATTATAGACCAATATCCCTGAAGAACATCGCTGCAAAAATTCTCAATAAAATCCAAACCAACAGAATTTAACAATATTTAAAATAATAACAATAATACATCATGACCAAGTGAGATTTGTATAAGTGATGCAAGGATGTTTCAATATTCAAAAAAACAGTCAATGTAATCCACCATACAAATAAAAAAAAGGGGGGGGAGGGGAAGAACCACATGATCATATAGATTGATGCAGAAAAGGAATTTAACAATATCCAACATCCATTCCTTATAAAAAGAGTCAACTAAGTAGGAATTAAAGAGAAATTGCTCAGCATAATTAAGAACATAAATACAAAACCAACAGCCAACAACACTCTCAATAGAAAGAAACGGAAAGACTTTCCTTTGTATACAGGAATTAGACAAGGATGCCCTTTGTCATCACTCCTATTCAATATTGTTTTAGAAGTCTTAGACAGAGCTATAAGGCAGGATAGGGAAATTAAAGACATCCAAATTGGCAAAGAGGAAGTAAAACTCTATTTGCAGATGACATGATCCTATACATAGAAAACCCCAAACACTCAGCAAAAAAACTGCTGGGCTTCATTTGAAGATACAGCAAAGAGGAAGGGCACAAGACCAACATACCAAAATCCATTGGATTTCTCTATACTAGCAATGATAGCACTGAAAAGGAAATTATGAAAGTAATACCATTTACTATAGCTGCACAAAGGATGAAATATTTAGGAATAAATCTAACAGAGAAAGAAAGGACATATATAAGGAAAACTCTAAAAAACTACTACAAGAAACCAAAAGAGACTTACAAAAATGGAAAAATATACTATGCTCCTGGATAAGAAGACTTAACATTGTGAAAATGTCAATCCTACCCAAAGCAATCTATACATATAATGCAATCCCAATCCAGATTTCAATAGCATTCTTAAAAGATATGGGAAAGTCGGAGACTTCCAGCGGCACTTTCCTGACCACCAGGACAGGTACATGAGCTCGGGAGAAATAGGGGGCAGGGTCACAATAGGGGCCCAAGCCTGGTAGACAGACAGCTTTTGGGCAAACATAAAACATTAGGCGGCAACTTTATGAACTTGGTTTATTGAAAGAACTAACTATTGAGGAATTACGAGCATTTTTAACCCCACACCCGCCTGCTCCGCCCACTGCAGAACCTAACAGGGCCTGAGCAGACGCTCTCAAAAGGAGGAAGCTCTCACAAAACCAGTGAGCCCGCAGGAACCAACATAATCCATCACAGGGAGGTCCTCATAGCCACATTAGGCATTACCGGTGAATATATAGGGAAAATTGGGGGGGCCCAAGGCACAGGGGGACAAAGGGGCATCTTAGACGTTATCAAAAACAGACCCATCTGCCTACAAGCACGAAGCCCAGCCCCCACCTATTCAGCCTAGGTTAACTCTCCGCTCAGTCTCAGAGATCAGCCCAAGCTAAATAGCAACTCAATCCCAATAATAAAACACCCCTGCTGTAGCTCAATCCACCAGACCACAAACCCTGAAGAATTGCAAGAATTGTGCAATGCAACTCCCAGAGGAAACCATATACTGGCTAGTGGAGGGTCATAACCTACCCCACAGCATCTCAACAAGTAGCAAAACCTAGAGGGACTTGCTGGCGGCTAGGACGAAGGTCGCCGGCAAAAGTGGCTCAGAAGTCCAGACAGAAAGGAGTCAAGACAGAGCTCCCGGATTCAGACCCACAGAGTTAGGAGGGGTTTAGAGGCTAGGAGACTTGTAGCCAGTGGAACTTGGAGCAGAGGCAGAAGGGTGCGTTCCCTTAAGCCCACAGGCCAGGCTAGGTGATCTGAGCCCACAGCCTGGGAGAGAAAGAGTGGCTGGACTGAATAGGGGCCGAAGAGACGCCAAGCTGTGGAAACACTCCACAGGAATATCTAAGGTGATTTCCCAACTTTGGGTGGTTCCAAACAAGTTGTTTTATTTTGTTTTTTTTCTTTGGTGTCAGGAGGGGGTGCGCTCACGGTTTGCCCACATACATCTAGGAGAGAAGAGGTAGGGGCTTAGCTGAACAGCCGGGACCTGCCCCCACCCCTGGCGCTCACCTCTGCCAGGAGCACATGCACCTAGGCCAGACTGAGAAGAGGAGTTGGTTTGCCTTACTTCACGGGTTTGAAAGAGAGCCCAGCATAGTGCTGTGGAGTGGGGTGCTGCACTGCAGATTCCTTTGATCAACAAGCCCAGTAGGACGGAACCAGTGGCTCATGCTCACCAACCACTCATAGGAAACCCCATACAGGAGACACGGCTGTGTGTCCTTCTCGGGCAGCTTACACTCACGGATTTGAGAGCCGTCCCATTGTAGCACGGTGGACTGGAGTGCCACTCCAGGGTCTTTTGGTCTGCGGGGTCGGTATCTCAAGCTCACTGGCCGCTCTTCGGAGGCCCTGCGTGGGGGATGCGGATACACTTCATATATGGTCTGCCTACTCGTTTTCACTGGTTTGAGAGGAGTCCAGCACAGTGCTGTGGACTGAGGTGACGCACTACAGGGCCTTTTGAGCTGTAAGCCCAGCAGTTCGTGCCTGCCAGCTGCTCCTCAAAGACCATATACAGGGTTGCTACAGGTCGGAATTGACTAGACAGCACCTAACAGCAAAGAGAGGCAGGCAGAAGTGACTGAAAGAGAGGACTCTAAAAACATACACATATTAGGAGTCAGAATTTTCTTCCTTATTATTATTATTTTTCCCCATTTTATCTTACTTTACCTTTATTA
>NW_006408726.1:3022530-3026880 GCF_000296735.1 Chrysochloris asiatica
AGCCAACTGATCTTTGACAAAGGGCCTAAGTTATTGCAAGGGGAGGAGATAGTCTATTCACACCACACACAAAAAACAACTCAGCATGGATTAAAGACTTAAATGTGAGTCCCAGATTTTTTAAATCATCAGTGAAAAAATAGGGAAAATGTTAAGGACTCTAATACAGGCATTTGACATTGTGAAAATTGCACAGACAAAAGAAAACAAAATAGATGATTGGACCATACTAAAAATTAGAAACTTCTGTGCATCAAAAAACTTCACCAAAAGAGAAAAAAGGGAGCTGACAGAATGGGGAAAAAAAAAAAATGCAATGGCATGTTAGATAAGGGACTTATTTCCAAAATCTACAGGAACTATAACACCTCTACAAGAAAAAGACAAATAACCCAATTAAAAAATGGGCACAGGACATGAACAGATATTTCATCAATGAAGACATTCGGGCAGACAAAAAATATATGAAGAAATGTTCAAGCTAATTTTCCATTATTGTTGTTGTTAAGTGTCATCGAGTTGGTTCCAACCCATAGCGACCCTGTATAGGGTTTCCAAGGAGCAGTTGGTGAGTTTGAACCACTGACCTTGCAGTTCAAATGGCTTTGCAGTCTGGTGCATTAACCCACAGCACCACACCAGGAGAGATACAAATCAAAACAACAATGATATATAATCTCACAGCAATAAAAACAGCAAAGTTCAAAAAAACAGATGACAATAAACGCTTGTGAGGATGTGGACAGAATGGGACCCTTCTACATTGCTGGTGGGATTGAAAAATGGTCAACAACTCTGGAAAACAATATGGTGCTTCCTCAGAAAACTGGAAATAGAAATGCCTTGTTGTTATCAGGTGCCATCGAGTCGGAACCGACTCATAGCGACCCCATGCACAGTAGAACGAAACAATGTCCAATCCTGGGCCAACCTCACTACTGCTGCCACACTTGAGTCCATCAATGATGCCACCTGGCCAATCCATATCGTTAGGGGTCTTCCTCTTTTTCTCTGACCCTCCACCTTACCCAGCATGACATCCTTCTCCAGCAACTGTTTCCTCCGGACAATATGTCCAAAGTATGAGAGACGAAGCTTAGCCATCCTGGCCTCCAAGGAGCACTCTGGCTGCACTTCTTCCAAAACAGATCTATTGGTTCTTTTGGCAGTCCATGGCACTTTCAATATTCTCCTCCCACACCATAACTCAAAGGCATCAATTCTTCTACGATCTTCCTTATTAACTGTCCAGCTTTCGCATCCATATGAGGCTATTGAAAACACCATGGCCTGGGTCAGGTGCACCTTAGTCCTCAAGCTGACATCTCTGCTCTTCAATACTCTAAAAAGTTCCTGTGCAGCAGATTTGCCCAATGCAATACATTGTCTGATCTCTTGACTGCTGCTTCCACGAGTGTTGATAGTTGATCCAAGAAGAATGAAGTCCTTGACAACTTCAATCTTTTCTCCATTGATAAGAATGTTGTTTATTGGTCCAGTGGTGAGTATTTTTGTTTTCTTGATATTGAGATGTAATCCATACCGAAGACTGTGCTCTTTGATCTTCATAAGTAAATGTTTCAAGTCCTCTTCACTTTCAGCAAGCCACATTGTCAGAGAAACATTGTCAGAAATACCTTATGATCCAGCAATTTGTCTACTTGGCTGATATCCATAAGAAATATGAGCCATAACAGGAGTAGATATATGCACACCAATGTTCATAGCAACACTATTCACAATAGCAAAAAGATGGAGACAGCCTAAATGCCCATCAATGGAAGAATAGATTAACAAACTTTGGTACATACACACAATAGAATATTATGCTACCTTGAAGAATAACAAGGAAGCTGTAAGCTACCACATAACATGGATGAACCTTGAGGACATTCAACTGAGTAACATGAGTCAGTCACAAAAGGATAAATACTGCATAAGATCATTATTATAAGAACTTAAGGGAAAATACCCAAAATAAAAGGTGAAAAAAAAATGTTTTTTGTCTACCAAGGGTGGGTAAGGTAGAGCACAGGGTAGGGAAAAGACAAATGATAGCTGGGGTTCTGTGAGGGGGCAATACACAAACAGGGGAGGGGAATGGAAGAACAAAGCAGATAGGAGAACACTTAATTAGGCTTTCATGGGCTAAATGGCACAGAGGTAAATAGTGATGAATGCTCAACCTTGGAACAAAAGGGCTCTGCGATACAGGGATTGAGGCATAAGTCTAAATGGGTAAAAAGGGGAAATAATGTTAAGATGCTTGACTGTCTTATGAATATTTGTTTCCCTTGCCTACTACTGTAAAATAGACACTTGAGTGGGATAGAAATGAATATCAGGAAACATGATTACAGAAAATTTGTAAGGCCACCTACAAAATTTGAAAGTCTATAACTGATTGGAATACCTAAAAGGGGTCCCATAACTTGCCCAGTGAAAGAGGCTTTTTGCAGAGCCTTTGTAGTATATAAGACCTTAGGTGAATCCTGATCCCCATCAGAACCTTCCAAGATGGGAAAATCCCATTTGAAAAGACAATCAGACCAGCCTGGAGCAGCTAGAGGAACAGAAGATACTTTTTGAAAGAGAGACCAGCAGGGAAAAAAACAAAACAAAAATGGCAGCCTGATTGGCTACTACAAGAACAAGCAAGTTGTTAGCCCAGGAGCAATCAAGGCAAGCAATCAAGTCCCTTCAGGACAAATCCCCTCCTAAGACTGAAACTCAAAGGGAATATAAGAGCAGGCGTGTAAGCTTGCTGGCAACCACGTTAGTCTACTAGTGAGAGGAAGTGGGGCAAAAGCAGCAATGAAGAGGTGGGCTGAGTCTGATCAAGTTACATAAACCCCCATCAACCTGTAGTATGGTGAGAGCTGGTTGGCCCTAAGTATGGTGAGACCTGGGGACTTCTAAGCCCATGGACAAGGATATGGCACAGAGGGCTAGATGTGAGAATGAAGCGTTCCGTTGATATGAAGTGAGGGGATATGCACAAGAATGCCCAAACTTACAGAGCGTGTCCATTGGACCTAACTTAATTGGCTGGATGTTCAGAACCTGACTAGAGGAAGGAAAAGAGGGGAGAGGGAGTGTAAATCGCTACAATATGATGAACTTGACCTATAGTAGTAACTTAAAACACCAACCAAGAGGGAAAGAATCTTTACAGCAAGGATCATTCCCATCCCCACTGTACACAGAGATGATAGGGATGGGCAACTTAGACACTGGCTATCTAAAATGGGGGAGAGGGTGTAAATGCACTAAGTGACTAGTTTACAAGTTTTCAAGAGGGAGTTAAGATTCAGAGTGTGAGGGAGAAGGTAGACTCCCCACTGAGTGGTTTTCATCCCATCTAGACAGGTCTGGGGAAAGGAGATGAGGACAAGACTCTCATGATTCAATAGTGAGTAGTTGTTATCATAACTGAGATTGTCACAACTGTAAAGGTAGAAGTTTTGTAGCAAAAAGGGGTGAGTGGTTGACCTTACATTCCTGGAGTGGTGGATCCTGGGACATTAATGGTGAAGAGATCGAAAGGAGTGTGGTGTTCTATTCAAAGAAGCAGTAAAGCCAGAGATGAAGGCAGAGATGATAACATGGACAGAAGGAGCAGCTGAGGATTCTAGACTCATGGAGGGAGAGGGGATGTGTGCTGGAAACCAGGGGGCAGGTTGTGCCCTTTGGCTATTTGAATGATTATATATTCCCAAGTGTTTTGGTGCACATCAAAAACAACAACAACAACAACAACAAAAAACCCAACAGAGGGAATAGAAGCAAATACTGTTTAATGATGTATCATGCAGGGGATTGTAATCAATGCAGTGAAATGAACTGATGTTCCCTCATATAAACTATCACTCAATTCACACACATTTATATGCCTTGCTTCACATCAAATGTAATTTGAGGCAGCCTTAAAGAGATGAAAATGTAAAATGAAGGATCAAGGACTGAAAAAAATATGAATTAAATAAAAAATATTTTTATTTCATGAACTTTCTAGAAAGCATAGCAAGAATATAAATATAACCAAAAAATCCAACATTTATTTATAAATATAATTTGAAATCACAGTTTTGTGTGTGTGTTCCCATGCATGCACAAACAGAAAGCTAATTCTAGCGATATGAAAGCATAAAAGCTTAAGAAGATTGAAGATGCTCTTGAAGAAGAGTCAGTTACAGGACATGTTCCTTGGATATCAACCCACAACACTTTAGAAAGGGAAGTATTTTATGAAAATACAGTTGTTGTTGTTGTCAGGTGCCATCGAGTCGGAACCGACTCATAGCGACCCCATGCACAGCAGAACGAAACAATGCTCGATCCTGGGCCAAC
>NW_006408726.1:3029155-3034809 GCF_000296735.1 Chrysochloris asiatica
AGGGTCAGTATGAGTTGGAACCAACTCAACAACAGCACTTAACAATTTTTCTTAAAGAAGACTCATTAACAACTTGCAACATGCAGATAACAAAACCCAGCTTGTTGGAAGTTAAGAGGACTTAAAATGCTTACTGATAAAGATCAAAGAGTACAGCTTTCTGTATGGATTGCACCTCTTGTCTTTACAAAATCCTTACAAAAGGATCAATAAATAACATGATAAATGGAGAAGAGATTGAAGTTGTCAAATACTTCATTTTGTTTGGATCCACAATCAATGCTCATGGAAGCAGCAGTCAAGAAATCAAATTACATATTGCACTAAGCAAATCTGCACAAAAGACCTCTTTAAAGTGTTAAAGAGCAAAGATGATATTTTGAGGACTAAGCTGCATCTGGCCTGAGCCATGGTATTTTCAGTTGCCTCATATCCACGGCACATAAAAACAACGTATGCCTTTGGAAGTTAGGTAATGAATACAGAAACCCGAGAATAATCAATGAATTTGAATTATGTTGTTGGCAAAGAATACTGAAAGTTTCAATGACAAGCAGAATAACAAATCTGTCTTAAAAAAATAAAAGCAGCATGATCCTCTGAAGAAAGATGGCAAAATTTGGTCTCTCAGACTGTCAGGAAAGACCAGTCCCTGGAGAAGGACATTATGCTTGGTAAAGTGGAGAATCAATGAAAAAAAGAAAGATTAATATAGTGGCAACAGCAATAGGCTCACACATAACAAAAATTATGAGGATGGTGCCAGACCACGCAGTTTTGCTCTATTGTGCACAGGGTCACTATGAGTCAGAGCCAACTTAAACTAAAAGCAACAATAAGCCATTTGATCTCTACTAAAACTATTCATCTGTGTCATTTTAATACAAAAGCAGTTATATGGAATGTAAAAATGAGAAGGTATGGCTGTTGCCAATAAATTCTGAAAAAGAAAAACATGACTAGTAAAACCAAAACACTCAAACTGTGATTTAGCCTTGAGATGATAAATAATGATTTAAAATTTCAGTGTGTAACAATATAAAAAGGTAAAAAGATGAACAATATGAAAAAGAATATATATTTTTAAATATATGAAACAAAGACTCTGGAAAATGCTTACAAAAGTTTCGGAAATAGATAATGAAGGAATGGCAGCAAATCTATATTAAAAAAGATGTTCAGACTAAGAGTATCTGAGAATTTGCAAGAGTCATGATTCTCAGATCAAAGAACACAGTGAATATTAAAGAGGATAAATTCAAATAAATTTGCACATAATATCTACTAACAATATACATGAACATGCACTAATGAAATGGCAGAACATAAAGTTATACAAAAACACGAAGGAAAATAAAATATTTGAAACTGCAATAGGAAAATGCAGGCTGTACACCTGTGAAAAATAATTGGAATGATAGCTGATGTCTTATCAACAGTAAAAGCCAAAACAAAAGGGAATAATAGAATCAAAGTGCTTAGGGAAATAGCTGTCAATCTAGATTTCTCAATCAAATCAATCATTCACCCTTAATGGGAAAATTAAAAAAAATTGCAGATATAACTTTGTTGTTGTTGTTAAGTGCCATCGAGTCTATTCCAACCCATAGTGACCCTGTATAGGGATTCCAAGGACCAGATGGTGAGCTTGAACCACTGACATCGCAGTTCAAACGACTTTGAAGTCTGATGCATTAATTGTTTATACCTATACATTTCTACTAAAAGAAGGAATATCAAATAAAAATTAGGAAGAAATAAATTTGTACCTGAAGGTAGCTTGGTAAACAAAAAAAGAGAGAAAAACAAACAAAAACATCAGATCTGTTCTTGAGAAGGTCTCTAAATTAAGGTGGGATATATTTTGACTCTGGGCTTGTTTCAATTTTCTACAGCTTCAGCCTCAACTTGCATATGAGCAACTGATGCTTTTCACATTCCGCTCCTGGCCTTATTTGGGTGGATGATTTTGAATTTTTCTACTGTTTGTTACCACAGATAATTTCTATTTGAATCCTGTGTGTTCCTTCTGATGAGATCCATGTGTCGAGTTGCCTTTTATGCTGTTCAAAAAGGGTATTTGCAATGAGTAAGTTGTTGGCCTTGCAAAATTCTATCATGCAATCTCCAGCATTGTTTCGAAGGCCATATTTTCCAACTACTGATCCTTCCTCTTTTTTTCCATCATTCACATTTCAATCAATATTAATTAACAATGCATCTGACAGCATGTTTGATCAATTTCAGACTGAAGAAGGTGATGATTGTTAAGTGTCATTGAGTTAGTTCTGAATCATAGGGACCCTGTATAGGGTTTCCAAGGAGCAGCTAGTGGGTTTGAACAACCGACTTTGTGGTTTGCAGTCCAGTGCTAATCCTACAGTGTCGCACCAGAAGTCCAAACCTGTTGTTGTTGTTAAGTGCCATCTAGTCAGTTTATATTGGTAGCAACTCTGTGTAGGGTTTCCGAGGAGTGGATGGTGGGTTTGTACCACCAGTAGCAGTCAAGTGCTTATCCTACATTGCCACAATTTGTTATTGTTGTTGTGAAGTGCCGTCGAGTCGGTTCTGACTCATAGTGACCCTTACAGGGTTTCTGAGGAGCAGCTGGTGAGCTTGAACTGTCAACTTTGCAGTTCAAACGGCTTTGCAGTCTGGTGCATTAACACACAGCTCATTTTATTGTTAGTGGCTTTAATGGTTGGTGCTTAAATTTGAATAATAGTGGTACTAACTGGTCTTCCTTATATGCAAATGTGTATTATCCTTCATATATAGCATTGTAGTTTAAGATGGATCTTGTGTTCTTTCTGAGGATGTCAGTCCTTTTGAATTAGTCATTCCTGGCATAGTAAACCATATAATTGTTAGATTAAAAATGGCCAATTTCAGTCTATTTCAGCCCACTAATGCTTAGGATGTAGATGTCTATGTGTTCCATAAAATATGAAAATGTTTATATTTTAAAGTCAATAACTAATTCCAAAAGCATTTATGGAACATCTGTAGAATGCAAAGCAAGAGCTTAAATCTCAAGCAGACTCTGGAGTTTGCAGATGCACTAAAGCAAACTCATGATTCATGGTGATCCAAGGTCTGGGCTTTTAACAGAATAGGAGTGGAGGCATCAAACTTCTTTAAATTGGAGGGAAGTTGCAACACACATGTTAAAATAAATCAGTGTCCCCAAAGTGGTAGAAAGGAAAAATCTCCTTAGAAAATTAGTAACTTCAGGTTGTCTTTTACAAAGACAACAAATTCATGCTACTTGAATTGTCTGGAAAAACCCAAACTAAAAAATGGAATTTGAGTTAACTGTTACCCAAAGCTGATAAACTAAATCTAACACAAATACTTTCTAGAGACTTGTGACATCTAGAAATGTGAAAGATAAGCTCACAATTTATAAGTTTTACAAAATTCATAAGAATATACGACTTTATAAATGAAAGTCAGAGGAAACATACAGCAGAATTAAACATACATACACATCATCAGATTTTGAAAATATATGGACATAGAATAAAATGTACTTCATGTATATAAGGAACAAACACATAAGTAAGGGAAATAACTATATAAATAACCAAGCAGATTTAAAAAATAATCTAACAGAGTTTATACAAATAAAAAAATTTATCACCTTGGGCATATCAATTGCTATATTTTTATGCAAACATATTCAAGTTCTACATTTGTTTGCCAACTGTGCTTTTCCCCATGAGTTATTTTTGTAAGACACGATGCTATTTTTTTTTCCCCCAATGTTACTATAGCATGCAAAAAAATGGCATAGCACACTTACTAAAATATCTCACAGAGGTAAGGGGGAAAGCACAGTCGATAAAAAAAATAAAGCAAAACAAAACAAAACACAGAATGTGCTTTCATGTTTTACATAAACATATGGTATCATTCCATAAATACATTATACAGCAAATTATACATACATAGGCAAAGAGATAATTAGTGATCTGATAACTAAATAAATTTCCCAAAATAAGCAACTGCAAGGAAAAAAGTGTATAAGAGTGATAGTAAAATTTAGAGAGATGAAATATGGACTGAGAAAATCTAATATACTTTTACTCAGCTTTCCAGGGGACAACATTATAAAGGACAAGATTGTAAAACACTGAGAGAAAGGGATGGATAAGTACTGGACTGCAAGTTCTGTTTGAACCACAAGATCAGCAGTTCAAACTCTCTAGCAGCCCCTTGGAAACCCTATACAGGGTTGCTATAAGTCAGAACTGACTTTACAACACTTAACAGTAACAACAAATGAAGGAAATTATTCCTAAGATTCAGAAACTATAATGTATATAAAATTTTAAAAAGGGAAATTCATATCCAGACAGTTCATAGGCAATTCCTTAATGAAACTGCACAACACCAAGTACAAATCAACCTTAAATTTGCCTACTACTCACAGTATATCTTTAACCTGCATTGGTTTCTCAATTTTTTTCCATGGCCTTGAGGTTTTTAAGCTTCCTTGCTATCCTCAGTAATTAACTTTAATAATCTGCCCACAGAGTCTTTGATGTTTCTACAGCATCAATCACATCATCTGCAAATAGTAAAGCATTTGTTTCTTTCCACTCAGTGTACTGGACTGGTAGTATTGGCAATTTAGACATTAATATTCTGTTGTGGTGGAGGGTCAGAGAAAAAGAGAAAGACTCCCAAAGACATGGATTGGCCAAGCGGCAGCATCGATGAATTCAAGCATGGCAACAATGGGGAGATGGCCCAGGATCGGGCAGTGTTTCGTTCTGCTGTGCATAGGGTCACTAAGAGTAGGTACTTACTTGATGGCACCTAACAACAACAACATTCTGGTGTGGAAGATGGCTGATCTAATTTTCTAAGATGCAGATCAGGTAGACATGCAGTGAGGAGCTCCGTCACCAACAACACAGAATACCAGAACAAACAGGCTCAGGGGATGGTGCTAGAACTCTGAACCACTTATAAAGGGATATTTAGAAGATTGGAAGGCTTACAGTTAGGGGAATTTGTAGCAAGTCAAGAAACCCATTGCTTTCTAATTCAAGATGCTAAGCTACTCCTGGAGCCACCATCCTGGGAGAGACAAAGTGGAGTAAGGATCAAAACAGACAAGAAAGCCTGACAGAACCACTGAGATACAGGTGTGGACATTCTTTTTTTGGTAACTGTTCATTGGTTTCTTGCTGTCTGTGCACCTCCATTCTGGTGACTAGAGGGGATGCCTGAGTGAGTGGACACCCCACCCCCACCCATAGACGGTTCTACTACAAATGCACACAAATCTTCTCAAAATTTAAAGTGACAGTTTCCACTTAAAACCAAATGGCCACCACTTGTCTGTCAGTTTGTCATACTGTGGTGAATTGTAAGTTTCTGTGATTCTGAAAGATATGCAACCAGTATTTTAAATACCAGCAGGGTCACCCATGGTGGACAGGTTTCAGATGAGATTCCAGATGAAGAGAGACTAGGAAGAAAGAGTGACAAACTACTTCCGAATATTTAGTCACTGAAAATCTTATGAATAGCAGAGAAACACTTTCAGATACAGGGCCGGAAAATGAGCCCCTCAGGTTGGAAGGCATCAAAATGCGACTGGGGAAGAGATGCCTCCTCAGAGTAGAGTTGACTGTAATAAC
>NW_006408726.1:3035729-3037663 GCF_000296735.1 Chrysochloris asiatica
TGAGATGTTTGCAATGCAGGATCTGCCTGATGCCAGTCCAGCATTCACTCTGGTTTCGGAGTGTCTCTTTGTCTCTCTCTTTGTCCCCTTCTGTGTATTCTTGATATATCTTTACCACCGTCAAGTATCTCCTCCTCGTGAACCGAACCCCTATATCAAGGCAGGTCCCCGACAAATAGTGAGCTGAAATGGACTGGTATTGGCCATTTTGAATCTGGCAACAACTTGGTTTACTATGCTGGGAATGATAAATTGAAGAGAAATGGTGTTGCATTCATCATCAAAAAGAAAATATCCAGGTCAGTCATGAGGTACAATGCAGTCTCTGATAGGATAATATCCATATATCTACAGGGAAGACCAGTTTATAATACCACTATTATCTAAATTTATGCATCAACCACAAAAGCCAGTGAGGATAAAATAGAAGAATTTTACCAACTTCTTCAATCTGAAAGTGATCATACATGCAATCAAGATGTATTGATGATTACTGGTGATTGGAATGCAAAGGTTGAGAGCAAAGAGGAAGGATCAGTAGTTGGAAAATATGGTCTTGGTGATAGAAATGGTGCTGGAGAGCACATGATAGAATGCTGCAAAACCAATGATTTCTTAATTTCAAATACTTTCTTTAGACAGCATAAGAGACAACTATACACATAGACCTCACCAGATGGAATACATAGAACTCAACTTGACTACATCTGCAGAAAGAGACGATGGAAAATCTCCATATCATCAGTCAAAACAAGGCCAGGGACAGACTGTGGAACAGACCACCAATTACTCTTATGAAAATTCAAACTTAAGCTGAAGAAAATGGAAACAAGTCGATTAGAGTCAAAATATGACCTTGAATATATTCCACCTGAATTCAGAGATCATTTTAAGAACAGATTTGGTACATTAAAGACTAAAGACCGAAGATCAGAAGAGTTGTGGGATGATATCAAGAGCATCATACATGAAGAAAGTAAAAAGTCATTGAGAAGACAAGAAAGAAAGAAAAGGCCAAAATGGTTGTCAGAAGAGACACTGAAACTTGCTCTCCAGTGTAGAAATGCTAAAGCAAACGGAAAAAATGAGAAGGTCAACAGCTGAGTAGAAAATTTCAAAGATCAGCTCAACAAGATAAAGTCAAATATTACCAAAAATGTGCAAAGATCTGGAATCAGAAAAAGAAAAAGGAAGAACACGCTCAGTATTTCTCAAGCTAGGAGAACTGAAGGAAAATTCAAGCCTTGACTTTGTTGTTGAAAGATTTTATGGGAAAATTATAGAAATATGCAAAAAGCATAAAGATAAGATGGTAGGAATACAGAGAGTGACTGTACCAAAAGGAAATGCTTAATGTTCAACCATTTCAAGAGGTAGCGTATGATCAAGAGCCAATGATACTGAAGGAGGAAGTCCAAGGTGCATTAAAGGAATTGGCAAAGAACAAGGCACCATGAATTGATGAAAAAAAATTGAAGTCTTTCAAAAAAGTGAGGTGACACTGGAGGCATTCACTCATTGCCAAGAAATTTGGAACACAACTATCTGGCAGACTGATTGGAAGAGATCCATATTTGTGCCCATTCCAAAGAGAGGTGACCCAATGGAATGTGAAAATAATTCAACAATCTCTTTACTATCCCATGTGAGTGAAGTTTTGCTAAAGGTAATAGAGAAATGGTTACAATCATACACTGGCAGAGAACTTCCAGAGGTTCAAGCCAGAATCAGAAGAGGCTGTGGAATGAGGTATATTATTGCTAATGTCCGATGGATCTTGGCTGAAAGCAGAGAATATCAGAAAGATGTTTACCTGTGCTTTATTGACTATGCAAAGGCTTTCAATTGTGTGGCTCATGACAAGCTATGGACAACTTATAGTTGTACTCATGAGGAATTTGTGCCTGGACCATGAGGCAATTTTTCAAACAGAA
>NW_006408726.1:3057270-3057777 GCF_000296735.1 Chrysochloris asiatica
CAATGACTCTGTGTATTCCTTCCATCTTTTCTTGATGCATTCTGCATCATTCAATAATTTGCCCTGAGAATCTTTCAATAAGGAAAGTCGATGCGTGAATTTTCTCTTTAGTTCCCTCAGCTTGAGAAATGCTGACAGTGTTCTTCCCTTTAGTTTTCTAACGCTAAATCTTTGCATATTTTATTATAGCATTTTGTTTTATCTTCTCAAGCTGATCTTTGAAATTTTCTGTTCAGCTCTTGGACCTCTTCAAGTCTTGCATTTGATTTAGCTTCTCTACACTGGAGAGCAAGTTTTAGAGTCTCCTCTGACATCTTTTTTGACCTTTTCCTTCTTTCTTGTCTTCTTAATGACTTTCTTGATGTCATCCCACAACTCTTCTGGTCTTCGGTCTTTAGTGTTTAATGTATCAAATCTGTCCTTCAGATGATCTCCAAATTCAGGTGGGATAAATTCAAGGTCATATTTTGGTTCTCGTGGGTTTGTTTTCATTTTCTTCAGCTTCAG
>NW_006408726.1:3059231-3060994 GCF_000296735.1 Chrysochloris asiatica
CTTTAGGACTATGCATGATTGAATATGGTGTGAAAGTGCCTAAAAACAAGTTTCAAATCTCTAATATAATTCTTACTAAGATTCTACTGAAAACTTTTATTATAAAATCAAGAAAATTAAAAATAAGCTGATTAAAACAAAGAGACAGAAACTGCAGAGTCCCCACATGAGATCCCTCCCAGGGCCTTGCCTTCCAAGGGAAGACCCATTGTGGCCCTACTTAACAATGAGCCCTTCATGTTTAGGGTCTTCCACATGGCCTTTGCAACATACATTCAAATCTGTGTTGAGTATATGTGCTGTTTTATATGGTAGGTTCAGTTTGTTGTCTGCTGTTACTGGTTTATGTGAATGAACTCCCTTTAGTATTTTTTATAAAACTGGTGTGGTTTTAAAACTTTTTTTTCTAGTTTCTGTTTGTTTGTTGTTGTTAAGTGCTGGTGAGTTGGTTCTGATTTATACTGACCCTATAAAAGGTTTCTGAGGTTTTGAAAGTTTGTGTAAGCAGAAAGCCTCACCTTTCTCACATGGAATGACTTGTGAACTCAAACTGACAGCCTTGTGGTTCACAGTGCTGTTCTTATAGATACTATAGAGCCACAGAGCCTCCTTTGTCTGAAAAAGACATCAAAGTTGATGGTCAGTTTTGTTGAATATATGTTACTTGTTTGGCAATTTGTTTCTTTCAGAGTTTTATATATGTCATTGCATTGCCTTCCTGTCTGCATGGCTTCTGCAGACAAAGGAGAGCTTAATCTTTTCTTCCTTGGTAGGTAACTTTTTATTTATCCCGTGCTGCTCTCAGGAATTTTTCCTTGTCTTTGATTTTGAAAAGTTGGATTTTCAATTCATTAAAGTGTCATGAATATGTCTTAAACTTATCATATGACTTTTATTCAATTTAAATGTTTCTTGTCTTAATTGTGAATCAAGATAAATAATTCTAAAAGATTTCTAATTTGATCCATCCTTTCATTCCTGAGATAAAACCAAATTTCTTATGTACCATTTTTTTTTAATACAGCAGAATTTAGCTTGTTAACAATATTATAATTTATTTTCAAAGTTTATAAAGGAAGTTGTTTTGCCTTTCTTTTTATCTTATTGCAATTGCTTGTTTCTTATCAAAGTTGAATTACCTGCATATGAACAGGCTTCAAAAAACTATGAAAAAATGGTATTAAAAGATATTGGCACACATTAGAAACCACATGGGTGATGTCACAATGGAAACAAAGGAAATAAAAAGAATATTAAGAGAATACTAAGAACCGTTATACTCCAACAGATTTTAAAACTTAGAAGAGATGGATACGGTTTTAGAAAATCACGACCTACCTAAATTTGTGCACAGTGAAGTAGAAAACTCGAACAGACCCTTAACAAAATAATAAATTGATCAAGTCATCAAAAAATTCCCAACCAAAAAAATTCCAGGTCCAGATGGCTTCATTGGTATTTTACAAAACATTCAGGGAACAACGATCACAAATTCTACTCAAATTATAACAGAATACAGAAGAGGATGAAAAATCCGACTATATTTTATGAAGCAAGCATAACCACCATACCAAAACCCGGGAAAGACATCACTAAGAAAAAAAAAAGAAGAATATCCTGAATCTGCTATATAGGAACGTTTTAAAGTTGAAGAGCAGAGATGTCAACTTGAGGACTAAGGTGTGCCTGACCCAAGCCATGGTATTTTCAATAACCTCATATGGATGTGAAAGCTGGACAGTGAATAAGGAAGATCGTAGAAG
>NW_006408726.1:3062696-3067045 GCF_000296735.1 Chrysochloris asiatica
GTCTAATGTGAGAGCTCTAATACAGGACACACACAGACTACAAAACATTGTGACAATTGCACAAACAAAAGAAGACAAAACATATGATTGGGACATTGAAAGGGAAAAAACAACCCAGCGCCGCTCATCAACCACACCGCACAACAGATGCAGGGTAAGGAAGAGGAAGGTGACCTCTGCCAGAGAGAGAAGGCAGGAGGGAGAAGAGAAGAGAAGAGGGCAGAAAGAAGAGGAAGAAGAGAGAATCAACGGGAAGGGAGTGGTCTTACATAGGTTCAACAGGAAGGGAGTGGTCATTGCTAAGGTTATTCAGCTGTGGCCTATCAAAAGCCACAAGACCTTTTTAAAGTGTTGAAGAGCAAAGATAACAGCTTGAGGAGTAAGGTGCGCCTGACCCAAGTCATGGTACTTTTAATTACCTCAAATGCATGTGAAAGCTGGAAAGTGAATAAGGAAGACCGTAGAAGAATTGATGCTTTTGAGTTATGGTGTTGGAGGAGAATATTGGAAGTACCATGGGTTGCCAAAAGAACAAACAGATCCATGTTGGAAGAAGTGCAGCCAGAGTGCTCCTTGGATACCAGGATGGCCAAATTTTGTCTCTCATATTTTGGACATATTGTCAGGAAGGAACAGTCACTTTAGGAGGTTTGGTAAGGTGGAGGGTCAGAGAGATGAATTGGCGATATGGCAGCATCAATGGGATCAAGTGTGGCAACAATTCTGGGGTTAGCCCAGGAGCGGGCTGTGTTTAGTTCTGTTATGAATAAGCTATAAGTCGGTACCGACTCGAAGGCCCCTAACAACAATAAATTGCTAATGATCTTCATGTGTTGGCTGCCTGAATGTCTTCCTTAGTGAAGTGTCTGTTCATGTCCTGTGCCCATTTTTTAATTGAGTTATTTGTCTTTTTCTCGTAGAGGTATTGTAGTTTACTATATATTTTAGAAATTAGTCCCTTGTCTGATATGTCATTGCAAAATACATTTTCCCCCATTCTATGCGGTCCTTTTTAAATCTTTTGTTGAAGTATTTTGATGCACATATATTTTTAATTTTTAGTATATCTGTTACAATATCAGGTCCACCATTTTAGGCTGTACCGTCCTGGTTTTTCCCTCTCCCCTCCATTCAACCCCATTTTGTAATCTTAGGTTTCTGTTTCCCCACCCTAAACTACAAGGCGTGTAATTTAAAGAGCAACATGGCTTTATTCCATCAATTCCTGGTGCCTTGTTCCTTGCCAATTCCTTCAATGCACATTAGACTTTTTCCTTCAGTTTCATTGGCTCTTGATCATATGCTACCTCTTGAAATGGTTGGTACATTGGCTCTTGATCATATGCTACCTCTTGAAATGGTTGGTACAGTGACTCTGTGTATTATTTCCATCTCCTTTGATGTTTTTAGTATCATTCAATAATTTGTTCAGAGAATCCTTCAGTAACAAAATTTGAGGTTCAAATTTTTCTTCAGTTCCCCCGCTTCAGAAATGCTGAGTGTGTTCTTCATTTTGGTTTTCAGACTCCAGATCTTTGCACATTTCATTGCAATATTTGACCTTGTCTTCTTGAGCTTACTTTTGAAATTTTCTGTTCAGCTCTTGGGCCTCCTCATTTCTTCCATTTGCTTTAGCATCTCTACACTGGAGAGCAAGTTTCAGTGTCTCTTCTGACATCTATTTTGGTATTTTCTTTCTTTCTTGTCTTCTTAATGACTTTTTACTTTCTTCCTGTATGATGTTCTTGATGTCATCACACAACTCTTCTGGTCTTTGCTCTTTAGTATTTAATGTATCAAATCTGCTCTTCAGATGGTCTCTAAATTCAGCTGGGATATTTTCAAGGTCATATTTTGGTTCTCATGGACTTGTTTTACTTTGCTTCAGCTTCACTTTGAATTTGCATATGAGCAGTTAATGGTCTTTCCACAATCTTCCTTTGGTCTTGTTTTGGTTGATGACATGGAGCTTTTCCATTGTCTCTTTCCATGGATGTAGTCAGCTTGATTTCTGTGTATTCCAACCATTGAGGTCCATGTCTATAAGTGTCTTTTATGCTCTCTAAAGAAGGTATTTGAAATGAGCAAATAATTGACTTTGCTGAATTCTATCATGTGATCTCAAGCATCATTTCTATCACCAAGGCCATATTTTCAAACTACTGATCCTTCCTGTTTGCTCCAAACCTCTGCATTCCAATCACCAGTAATGATCAATACATGGAGATGTGCAAATCAAAACAACAATGAGATATCATCTCATACCAGCAATAACAGTGAGGTTCAAATAGTAGAGTGCATTAAATGCTAGTGAGAATGTGGAAGGACCAGGACCCTTCTGCATTGCTGGTGTGATTGCAAAATGTACCAACCATTCTGCAAAGCAGTATGGTGCTTCCTCAGAAAGTTGGAAATAGAAATACTGTATGATCCAGCAATTCCTCTACTTAGTATTTATCCACAAGAAATACGAGCCATACCACAAGTAATTATATGCACACAATGTTCATAGCAGCACTATTCACATTAGCAAAAAGATGGAGACAGCCTAAGTGCCCATCAATGGGAGAATGGATAAACAAACTTTGGTACATCCATGCAATGAAATATTATGCTACCTTGAAGAATAACAAGGGAGTTGTAAGCCACCACATAACATGGATGAAACTTGAAGACATTATGCTCAGTCACAAAAGGAGAAATACTACAGAAGACTATTAATATTAAAGCTTAAGAAAAATTACCCACACTAAAAGGAAAATAAAATTTCTTTATTGGTTACTGGTGGTGTGTGTTTAGAGGTAATGTGATGGAGGGGAAGGTAGAGCACAGAGTAGGGACAATACACATGATAGTTAAGCGTTGGTGGTCACAATACACAAGAAGGGAGAGGGAAATGAAAGAACAAGGCATATAGGAGAACATTTAGTCAGGGTTAGATGGGCTAAATGGGACAGAAGTAAATAGTATGCCCAACCTTGGATCAACAGAGTTCTGTGATACAGGGACTGAGGCATAGTCTGAATGGGTCAAAAAGGGGAAATACTGTTAAAATGCTTGACTGTCTTATGAATCTTGGTTTCCCTTCTCTACTATTATAAAATAGACACATGAAGGGCATAGAAAGTAATAGCCAGAAACATGACTATAGAAAGTTTATGAGTCCCTCTTCAGCCTATAACTGATTGTTGTGTTTGTTGTTAAGTGCTGTCGAGTCAATTCTGACCCATAGTGACCCTGTATAAGGTTTCTGAGGAGCAGCTGGTGAGCTTGAACTGTGACCTTGCAGTTCAAACGGCTTTGCTATCTGGTGCATTAACACACAGCACCACACCAGGACTCCTTATAACTGATTGGAATAGCTAAAAGGGGTGTTAGAACTTGCCCAGTGAAAGAGGCTTCCTGTGGAACCTTTGCAGTGTATAAGACCTGAGGCGGAACCTGATCCCCCACCCAGAATTTTCTGGGGTGGGAAATTTCCACTTGAAAAGAGAAACAGAGCAGCATTAAGCAGCTAGAGGAACAGAAGATACTTCTTCAAAGAAATACCAGCAGGAAAAATTCAAAACAAAAATAGCAGTTTGATTGACTATCACAAGAACAATCAAGTTGTACACAGGGGAGCTACCAAGGCAAGTAATCAAGTCCTTTCAGGGCAAAATCCCTCCCAAGACTGAAACTCAGAGGGAATACAGGCATGTAATCAGGCATGTAATCTTGCTGGTGACCGGGTTAGTCTACAGATGAGGGGAAGTGGAGGGAAAAGCAGCAATGAAAATGGGGGTTGAGTCTGATTATGTTCAATAGACTCCTGTCAACCTGAAATCAGACCTGGTTGGCCAGCAATAGTGTAAGACCTGGGGACTCTTGAGCCGATTGACAGGAACACAGCCACAAAGGGCTAGAGTGAAGTGAAGCATCCAACTGATATGAAGTGAGGAGAGATGCACAAGGATGCCCATACTTGCAGATAGTACCGAATTTGACCTAGCTTCAATGACTGGATGATCAGAATTCAACTAGAAAACTATAATTTGATGAACTTAACCTATACTTATGGACGTAGTTTTTTTGTTTTTTTTAATTTAAGGTTTTTATTGTTGATTGAGTGAAAGTTTACAGGGCACATCATCAGTTTCACATTCAACACTTCATATAACTTGTTTCATTACATTGATTATAATCCCCTCCATATGTTGTTGTTGTTGTTGTTAAGTGCCTTCAAGTCGGAGCCGACCCATAGCAACCCGGTACAGGGTTTCCGAGGGTGTAAATCCTTACGGGAGTAGAAAGCCTCATCTTTCTCCCGCGGAGTGGCTGGTAGTTTCGAACCACTGACCTTAAGGTTC
>NW_006408726.1:3089706-3092029 GCF_000296735.1 Chrysochloris asiatica
GTTGGGCAGAGGGCTAGCCTAGGCAGAGGGGGTGGAGGGCGGAATTAGTGGCTGCAGGCAGATGGCGTCCCTGTCTGACAACATCAATAAATGCCTCTCTCTGTCTCCCTGTGCTGTGGGCACCCGGCCCGACAATGCCTCTTGTGGCAATGAGGCACTCCCCCCCACCCCCACGAAGGACTGTGCCAGTTCCTGTGGCCCTGCCAGCTCTCTGGGTGTGCCCGCCCTCCAAGCTCCTCTGGGGTTGGGCACAGTCCTGGAGTGGGAGCTGAGCGCAGGCCCAAAATGCCCACAACTCCCCAGCAGCTCAACCCTTCAAAAAAGCAAGTCCACAATGTTGGAGGCTAAAGTCTTATGTTTGTCCAAAGGCTGTCTGTCTACCAGGCAGGGGCCTCCTCTGTGCGATACCATGCACCGTTTCCCGGAGCCCACGTACCTGTGCTGCCTGGTCAGGGAAGCGCCGGAAGTCCTCCCCTGTCTCAGTCTTTTTGATATGTCCTTTTTAGACAACATATTAAAGAATTTTGTTTTCTTTTCCATTCTACTCTCTATGTCTCTATTTCCCCCCCCTTATTATGGAACTAAGCATGAAAACTTGTAAGCCAGACATTTCATGTCTTTGTAGTCCAACCATTTTTGATAGCCAATAACTAAATTTCCACCACGTGTCTGTCATTTCGTCATACTGTGGTGGCTTGCAAATTGCTGTGATTCTGGAAGCTATGTTACAGGTATTTTATATACTAGCAGGGTCACCCATGGTGGACAGGTTTCAGATGAGCTTCCAGATGAAGACAGACTAGAAAGAAGAAATGATGAACTACTTCCAAATATTTAGTCACTGAAAATCTGATGAAAAGCAGAGTAACACTGTCAGATATAGTGCTGGAAAATGAGTCCTTCTGGTTGGAAGGCACTAAAAATGTGACTGGGGAAGACCTGTGTCCTCAAAGTAGAGTTGACTATGATGATGTGAATGGAGTAAAGTCCTCTGGAGTAAAGCCCTCTGGATCTTCATTTGCTGATGGAGTACAACTCAAAATGAAGAAAAACAGCTGTAAACATCCATTAAAAACCAGAACATGGAATATACAAAGTATATGAATCTAGGAAAATTGGAAATTGTCAAAAATGAATTGGAATGCATAAACATCAATATCTTAAGCATTGTTAGGTGCCATTGAGTCAGTACTGATTCATAGTGACTCTATACATAATAGAATGAAACATTGCCCAGTCCTGGGCCAACCTCACAATTGTTCCTACACTTGAGTCCATTGATCCTGCCACTTTGCCAAACCATCCCACTGGGGGGGTGGGGGTGGGGTCGTCCTCTTTTTCTCTGACACTCTACCTTACCAAACATTGTATCCTTCTCCAGCAACTAGTCCATCCTGACAATATGTCTGAAGGATGAAAGATGAAGTTTGGCTATCCTGGCTTCCAAGGAGCATTCTGGCTGCACTTCCTCCAACACAGATCTGTTTGTTCTTTTGGCAGCCCATGGCACTTTCAATATTCTCCTCCAATACAATAACTCAAAAGTATCACTCATTCTATTTTATTCACTGCTCAGCTTTCACATGCAAATGAGGTTACTGAAAACCTTATGAATAGCAGAGAATCTTAGGCATTAGTGGGCTGAAATGAACTGGCATTGGCCACTTTGAATCCAACAACCACATGGTTTACTATGCCAGGAATGACAAATTGAAGAGGAATGGTGTTGCATTCATTGTCAAAAAGAACATATCCATAGCAGTCATGAGGTACACCACAGTCTGTGAGAGAATAATATCCATGTGCCTATAGGGAAGACCCATGAATACCACCATTATTCAAATTTACACACCAACCACTAAAGCCAGTTAGGATGAAATAGAAGAATTCTATCAACTTCTTCAATCTGAAATTGATCAAACATGCAATCAATCTGTATTGATCATTACTGGTGATTGGAATGCTAAGGTTGGGAACAAGGATCAGTAGTTGGAATAAATGGCCTTGGTAATAGAAATAATGCTAGAGATCACATGATAGACTTCTGCAAAATCAATGATTTGTTCATATCAAATACCTTCTTTAGATAGCATAAGAGATGACTACACACATGGACCTCACCATATGGAACACAAAGTAATCAAATTGACTACATCTGCAGAAAGAGATGATGGAAAAGCTCCATATCATTCATCAAAACAAGGCCAGGGGCAGACTGTGGAACAAACCATTAATTGCTCATATGCAAATTTAAACTGAAGCTGAAGAAAATTAAAACAAGTCCACGAGGGCAAACGTGACCTTAAATATATCCCACCTAATT
>NW_006408726.1:3092521-3118189 GCF_000296735.1 Chrysochloris asiatica
CCAATGATACTGAAGGAAGAAGTCTAAGATTCATTGAAGGAATTGATGAAGGACAAGGCACCAGGAATTGTTGGAACAAAAATTGAAATCTTTCAAGAAAGTGAGGCAGCACTGGAGGCACTAACTAATCTATGCCAAGAAATTTGGAAGGCAATTATCTGACAAGCAGATTGAAAGAGATCTGTATTTGTGCCCATTCCAAAGAGTGGTGACCCAACGAAATGAGGACCTCATCAGCCAATCTCTTTGATATCCCATGCAAATAAGTGTTACTAAAGGTAATACAAAAGCGGCTGCAAGCATACATTGATGGAGAAATTCCAGAGTTTTAAGCTGGATTCAGAAGAGGCTGTGGAAAGAGGGATATCATTGCTGATGTCTGATGGATCTTGGTTGAAAGCAAAGATTACCAGAAGGATGTTTACCTGTGCTTTATTGACTATGCAGTCTTTCGACTGTGTGGAGCATGAAAATCTATGGACAACATTGTGTATAGTATGAGTATTCCAAAACAATTAATTGTGCTTGTGAGGAATCTGTACATAGACCAAGAGGCAGTTGTTTGAACAGAACTTGGGAACACTGAATGGTTTAAAATGAAGAAAGGTGTGAGACAGGGTTGTATTCTTTCACCATATTTATTCAACAAGTATGATGAACAAATAATCTGAGAAGCTGAGTTATATGAAGAAAAATGTGGCATCATGATTGGAGGAAGACTCATTGACAACCTGCGATATTCAGATGATACAACTTTGCTTGCTGGAAGTGAAGAGGACTGAAAATACTTACTGATGAAGATCAAAGAACACAGCCTTTGGTATTGATTACAACTCAATGTACAGAAAACAAAACACCTCACCACTAGACCAATAAAGAACATTATCAACAGAGAAAAGATTGAAGTTGTCAATGACTTCATTCTTCTTGGATCAACTGTCAACATTCATGTAAGCAGTAGACAAGAAATCAAATGATGTATTGCATTAGGCAAATCTGCTGCATAAGACCTTTTTAAAGTGTTGAAGAGCAAAGATGGAGGACAAAAGTGTGCCTGACCCAAGCAATGATATTTTCAATAACCTCATATGCATGGAAAAGCTGGATAGTGAATAAGGAAAATTGTAGAAGTATTTATGCATTTGAGTTATGGTGTTGAAGGAGAATATTGAAAGTGCCATGGGCTGCCAAAAGAACAAACAGATATGTGTTTGGAGAAGTACAGCCAGAGTGCTCCTTGGAGGCAAAGACGGCCAGATTACGTCTCTCATACTTCATAAATACTGTCAGGAGGGACCAGGCACTGTAGAAGGGTATCATGTTTGGTAAAGTGGAGGGTCAGAGAAAAAGAGGAAGACCCCCAGAGAGATGGATTGGCAAAGTCGCAGCATCAATGGGCTCAAGCATGGCAACAGTTGTGAGGTTGGCCCAGGGCCAGGCAATGTTTTGTTCTGTTGTGCACAGAGTCGCTATGAGTCAGTCCCCACTTGATGGCACCTAACAACAACAACAATATCTAAATTTATCATTGCTATCCTGTGGGATAATGAGCTGGACTGCAAAGTCATTTGAACTAGAAGGTCAGGGGTTCAAGCTCACTATCCACTCCTCAGAATCCCTATACTGGGTTGCTATGAGTCAGAACCGAGTAGACAGCACTTAACAACAACAACATCAACCCAGTACAGTAAGGACACAAGGTTGTTCCTTGACATGAGGCATCCTTCCACTCCAATTGGAATTTTGAGTTAATGCATTCCTAGGCAAAGGTTTCATTAATCATATTATAGCAATTTGCACTTGTTCTCAGTATCAAACATTATCTTCCTTGGTTCAGGATCTGGTCAACTAGCCATCCAAACCAGGTCAAATGGGTATTAGGTTAATGTTTGGAAGTTCACATACACCTCTCTGCATTTCAGACCAGCTGCCCACTTCACTCTCAGCCCTAGCCCTCAGGGACAAGGTAAGTGCCCATTGGCTCAGGAGTTCATGCAACCTCCTAAATGTCAGAGCAGCCAACGCTTCCTTTTCTCTCTCTCATCTCAAGATCAATGGGTGCCAATGGAACAGGGCCAAATAGCCCATATCTTCATTGCTGCATTTCTCCCACTTCCACTAGGTGTTCACCAACGAGTGTACTATGATGCTCATGGGTTCCCTTTGAGTTTCAGTCATAGAAGGGGTTTTATACTGATGGAATGACTTTTCTTTCCTTGATGCCTCCAAAGCAAACAGCTTGTTTGATATTCAAACAGTCAAACAGTCTCTTTTTGGTTGTTTTTCTGCAGGTCTTTCTTTCAGTTAGAATCTTCTGGTCTCTCAGAAGTTCTGGGTTGGTCTGCATGTCTCTGAAATTTACTCTTGCTTGTAGAGAGGCTAAAGTGAACGAAAGAAATGAGGAAATAAAAGAGCTAAATATTAATTTTCAAAGGACAACTTGAAAAGACAAAGTCAAGTGTTACAATGAAACATTCAAAGACCTGGAGTTAGAAAACCCAAAAAGCATGATCAGCAGTTGTCAAGCTGAAATAACTTCATAAAGAACTTGGAAAATATACAAAGAAGCAGTTGTTCAAACAGAATAAGGGGATACTTTTTGGTTTTCAATAAGGAAATATGTGTGCCAAGCTTTATTTCTTTCACCATATTATTCAATCTGTGTGCTAGGAAAATAAATCAAAAAGCTGGATTACAAGAATAATGTGGCATCAGGATTGGAGGAAGATTCATTCACAATCTGCAATATGCAGATGATACAACTTTGCATTGTTAAAGTGAAGAGTCCTTACAGTACTTATTGATGAAGATAAAAGACCACAGACTTCAGAATGATTTATACCTCAATTTAAAGAAAACAAAAATCCTCACCAACCAATAAATAGCATCATAAAAAATGGAGAAAAGATTGAAGTTGTCAAAGACTTCATTTTGCTTGGATTCACAATCAACACTCGTGGATACAGTAGTCAAGAAATCAAATGATGTTTTACATTAGGCAAATCTGCTGCAAAGTCCTTTTTAAAGTGTTTAAGAGTGCTATAGGATAAGCATGGACCACAATGTTGGTTTGAAGTGCAAAGCTGGCAATTCAAACTCACCAGCCACTTCTTGTAAACCTTACACAGGCTCACTACAATTTGGAACAAAATCAACTACACTTAACAACAAGAGCAAAGATGTCAATTTGAGGACTAAGGTGTGCCTGACGCAAACCATAGTATTCAATAGTCTAATATACATGTGACCATAGAAACATTGATGCATTTGAGTTATGGTGCTGGAGACAAATATTAAAAGTAACATGGACTACCAGAAAAGCAAACAAATCTCTATTGGAAGAAGTACAGTTAGAATGGTCCTTACAAGTCAGAATGTCAAGACTTCATTTCTCATACTATGGACATGTTATCAGGAGAGACCAGTCCCTGGAAAAAAACAACATAAAGTGAAGGGTCAGCAAAAGAGAGGATGATCCTCATCAAGAAGGATTGACACAGAAGGCTTGATAGCAAAAATAGCCTAAAGTTAACAACAATTGTGAGGGTGGCACAGGACTGAAGAGTGTTTTATTCTTTTGTTCATGAGGTCACTATGAGCCAGAACTAACTGAAAGAAATCTAACAACAACAGGAGTACAGTATTCACTAAGATATTCCACCTGCAGCTCCCCTTATTGTCTTTCAGCTAATTATGATTTTGTATCTGTGGTTCGTGCTTTCACTGTATAAGTAGGCTGTTCTCTTTCTTGATTGTAGAGGCAACCATCTTCACTTTGTGAATTCAAATGTTTTCCTGTTCTAGGCCATCTCTAGACTTTCATTAAAATCTTTAAATTTGACTTTTACAAAGTGTGAGGCTTCACTCTAAATCATAGGGAATTTTAGATTTGTTTTATTATTTCATTTTCTCTCTCCATATAATTTACTTTAATTCAAACAAAGAAGCATATAAAATTTGCTAGTTGTTCCCCTCCTTTTTGTTTTAAAGAAGGGATCACACACTACTGTCTGTGTGCCAAATCTAGCCTGTCATATATTTTTGTCAGGCTGAAAATGAGTTTTATACTTTTAAATATTTGTAAAATAATCAAAAGAAGAATAACATTTTGTGATTACCTGTCCTGGTGTGGCACTTTGGGTTAATGCACCAGACTGCAAAGCCATTTGAACTGCAAGGTTGGTGGTTCAAGCTCACCAGCTTCTCCTTAGAAACCCTATACAGGGTTGCTATGAGTCGGAACCAACTCAACAGCACTTATCAATAACATCACAAAATAATAAAACACAAAATTCTCTTATTATACACCAATCAAAGTGGTCAATTTTCTGGTCCTGGAATACCATATTTGTTCACATTTTCTGCAGGAATATTTTGGTGCTAGATGCCACATGGCAGGCTCTTCCTTAACTTTCAAGTTTAAATGTTTTTTCTTCAGAGAATTCCTCCCTGATCATCCAACCTGAAGTTGTCACCTCTATCATTCACTTTTTAATCTCATAGTCCCGTTGTATTTTACTCAATAATTAAATTTATTCTTCTCATCTGTTAGTTTACTTTATAAATCTGTATAACTCTTCTGGGATGTAAATTCCATGAGAAGAGATTAGGTGATTATTGGTGTGCCCTTGATGTATTCACCATTGCCAGACACACAGTGGGAACACAATTACATTTGAATAAATGATTCACTGTCTAAACACACTGGTGATCACAATGAGCAAATTTCGCTGAGAAAGAGTAAGTCACTACTTTTCATGACTGTCAGGAAAGGCCTAGTAGACCTCACAGCAACAAATAGAAGACCAGAAGTCTGAAGGGCAGAGAGTATTTAGTAATGAAGGGGGAGCACAAGGTAGGGAAAAGACATAGGATAGTTTGGGTGCTGATGAGAGGGCAATACACAAGAAGGAGGAGGGGAATGGAAGAACAGGGCAGATGGGAGAACAATTAGGAAGATTTGCATGGGCTAAGTGGGACAGAAGTAAATAATGATGTAAGTACAACCTTGAAATAACAGGGTTATGGGATACAGGGATTGAGGCATGGTTGGAACAAGTGGGGAAACGATGTTAAGATGCTTGGCTGTCCTTTGAATCCTGGTTTCCCTTGCATACCGTTATAAAATAGACACTTGAGGGAAGATAAAATAAAGCCAGAAATATAACCATAGAAAGCCTGTAAATCCATCTTCAGATTATAACTCATTGGAATAATTAAAATGAGGCTACAAGGTGCCCAGTGAAGGAAGCATCCTATGGAGCCTCTGCATTACTTAAGACCATAGGTGGAATAACGACAGTCCAACTGATTACTACAAGAACAAGCAAATTTCTTACCCAGGAGACATCAAGGCAAGTGGTCGGGTCCCCTCAGGGCAAACCCCTTCCAAGACTAAGACTCAATGGGAATACATGAGCAGACATGCACTCTGACCAGTGACCACATTGGACACCATTAAGGGGAAGTGAGGGAAAAACAGCTATGAAGCTGCAAGCTAAGACCTACCACATTCAATAGACTACTGTGAACATGGGTGAAGACCTGCTTGGACAGCAGTATGACAAGACCTGGGGACTCCTGGGTCCAGAGTCAGTGACAGCCACAGAGAACTACAGTGGAAAGTGAAGTGTCCAGCTGATAAGAAGAGAGGGCATATTATACACAAGAACAGCCACATTTGCAGATAATACCCATTTGACCTCAATGGGTCATTATTCAATAGTTGGATGATCGGAACACAACTAGAAGAAGAAAGAAGAGGGAAAAAAGAGTAATCTGACACAATTTGATGAACTTGACATTCACCTATGGATGCAATAGCTCAAAAGAGGGAACAAATCTTTACAGTGAGGATCATTCCTACCCCCTGAATACACAGGGTAGAAAGGGATGGGCAACTTGAAACATTGGCAACCCAAAATGGGGGGCTTCAAAGGCAAGAATTAATAGACTTACAAGCTCTCAAGGAAGCCTAGATCCAGAGGGCGTGGAGGAAGGTAGAAATTTCCACTAAGTAGTATCCAATCTGTCTGCGTGGGGCTGATAAAAGGAGATGGGGATAGCACTCATGTGGCACAATAGTGAATAATTGCTGTCAGGACTGACTGTGAGAGTTGGAAATATAAAGGTAGATGTTTTGTAGCAAAAGGAGGGGAGTGGTCAACTTTGCAGTCCAGGAGCAGAGGTCCCTGGGACCATCACGGGAGAAAAGCAGAGTGCGGGACCCTCCCCAGAGAAATAGTGATGCCAGAGATGAGGCAGTGAAGATGACATGGAAAGATGGAGTGGCTGGGGACTCTAGACCCAGAGAGGGAGAGGGGCTGTGTACTGACGAGCTGGGGGCAGGCTTGCGGGGTGTACCCGTTGGTTGTTTGATTGTAACCATGACAATGAAATGATATACAATAGGGTGAATGTAAAACTAATGTTCTCCCAGATAAACTATCACACAATTCTCAATAAAACATTAAATAATAATAATAATACACTAAAAAACAACAACAACAACAACAAAAAACACCAAACCCCTGTATTGTAAACCACTCTGTTCAGTGCAAATTCACCTGTGCATTTTTGAAAGATTATCTCTGATATGTCTGTAACAGATGGGTGAAAGAAAAATGAAACCAGGGAGAAGCATTAGAAAGGCTATTGTAAAAGTTCAAGGGAGGGATTATAATGATTTGAATAAAGGCAATATGAGAAGAGAGATAAGAAGCAAAAATTTAGCAGCTAGAATCATTAAATCTTTATAAACTTTAATGTGGGTAATGTGACCAAATAAAAGTGTGAGGGTAACTTCTAAGTCTCTGGTTTGAGTGCCAGCTATAAACTATTTTGTCCCCATACATTTACTATGAGGTCCAGATAGCTTTGCCACCTTTTGTCATGTTACGGCTGGAACTAAACACAATTGCTGGTATTAGGGAAAGCCATGCAATGATGTCTGTGGAAGAGGATCAGAAACTTCAAGTTGTATTTGCTAGTTATCCATTCTGACATGTTGGAATCCAATAGTGGCAGATAAATATTTGCACTTTGACAGAAAGGTGTGACACACTGTTTCAAAATGATGAAAGGGTGGGGAAAATTTCCTAGGAGGTTACTGAAAGGATCTGTAGTTGATGAAGGAGAGACTAAAATTGAAACCAGATGAAAGATAGGAATAAAAATTTTAGCTATTCCTTGGGGTATTTGGCTGCAATTAGACAGCTTGCCTTGTCTAAATGCACACTTACTCATAGTCTATCACTTTTCATGTTTGTCAAATGTCTTCAAACACATTATGCAAGGAAGTATCCAGTAAATGACCCAACAAACATCAGCAGATGATAAACTAAATTTAAAAGATGTGTACATCAGACACAGGCTAGAGTATGTTGGCAAGTAATTCTGAAAAAAAAACAAACACATTATCTCTCCCTCCTGGGTGTACCTTGGTTGTTGTTGTTAATTGCTGTTGAGTTGGTTCTGACCCATAGACCTTGTATAGGTTTTCCTAGGAGCAACTGGTCAGCCTGAACTGCCAAACTTGTGATTCAAACCTACTTTGCAGTCCAGCGCATTAACCCACAGTGCCACACCAGGATTCCGTGCCTTGGTAGCAGGAGATTGTTAAAAGTCATGATGTCAAAAAAGAGCAAACAGGCTATTGCAGACACTAGTTCCAATGTTGACATTGTTACTCATTAGTTGCATTATCTTGTGAAGCATGTATAACTTCATTAAACCTCTGCTGTGTCTTTTATAAAATCAAATTAAAAAATAATCTTAATAAATCACTGGAAAGTGCAATGTGACAAATAAGTAGCAAGCAAATAAAAATATCTTCCACTTTTTCTGGTACTGTAGCCCTTCCATGATAGGCTCTGGCAACCAGGTAAGCACTGAGCTACTAACAGAAGTCTACCAAGTTTACCAAATCTACCAAGAAGTCCCCTTAGGAAATGCCTAGCTATTGATAATCCTATGAATCATGGAGAATCATGATTCACCATGAGACAAAATCAACTCAATATCAAGTGGTTGGTGTTCTATTGTTAAGTGCCATTGAGTCAATTCTGATTCACATAGCAGCTCTGCATAGGATTTTCCAGGAGCAGGTTGTGGTTTTGAACAGCCGACCTTGTGGTTACCAGTCCAGTGCTTATCCGACAGTGCCACACCAGGACCCTAAACATGAGTTATCTTTACTCCATTTCTTCTAAACTTTGTACCTGTGTGTATACATATATGTCTGCATATGTATCAGAGTTGATGCTATATTTGAACTCTGAGAGAGAGAGGAATGTGTATGATAAGGAAATAGTATTTTGCTTCTCAGAAATATAAATTGTTTCTGTTTTATCTTTCAAACTTTGTGCTTCCTGGTTTATGCATGGTAATTAGAGTTCTGAACAGTTATCTAACCATAAACAAGGAACAATGTCTTAGTAGCTTTAAGAAAATGTTGCTAAGATTTAAATCTAGCAAGTCTCACCATCTTTTTAACTTTTTAAGATATATGGAATTAGCTTGAAAAGGAGAAGGGCCTTTTCACACTGGCTCTTTTCAAGGAGTTTATTTTGATACCCAACTCGCTGATTGGATGTCTGCTCTAAATAATCAACCTTCCAAGACCAAACTTTTTGAAGGATAGGACACTGATAAAGCTTCATTTCTCACATTCCACCCTGAATTTAAAGGTGACTTTTTCTGGGCAGCTAATGTCACTGTTACTAAACTGTTACCAGAAAAGTGTGGGCATGATGTCATTGCCTGCACTCAAAGGAGAGCAGAGCAGGAATAGTCAATTGTTCTTGGCATTTAGACAAGCACTTATATCTTTGTCCTGGGCAGAAATATTTTTCTAGTTACACTTCATTCAATAGTTATTCCTCTCAGGAGCGCTGAGATTTTCTAAGTCCCAAGATGATTTAGAAGATGTCAAAGATTTAGCCCACCCTATTGTCCTCATAAATCAAAATATTTGATTTTTAGTAATACAAAAATGTAGTTAATGGAAAGTTATCTTCACCATCATTCCTAATAACACCACCATACCCAATAGCATTTTCATTCATAAATGCAATAAGCACCTGCTAGATGGCTGGCACTGTACTAGGAATTCAGAGACTAGAGGAAATATCAAATATGTCCAGACCTCACAGAAGCTACTTTTTGACAATCATTCACATTTAACTAATATATCCTGTATTTCACTAGGATTTAATTCCTATGTATTATGGCCAGTCTTTGCCAAATTCCCAAGGACTTGAAGACTGGACCAGTGAAGAATCAATGACTTTGAGAGCCCAGAGACAATGGACCAAGTTTTCCAGTGTATATCTCTAGTCTACAGGTCTGGGTGCTACAGCATTCTTGGCTCAATTCTAATAGGGGCAGTATCTTCTTATGCCTACATTGATTTTTGGGCCATAGGTTTTGGACCACATTCCATTCTGATTCCTTAGTTTTCTTCAAAATCTTATGAGTACCTAATATCCATTTGGAATCCCTGAGTGGCACAAAAAGTTAAGGATTTGGATGCTAACATAAAATTTGGAGTATTGAAATCACCCAGAGTAACCCAGGAGGAAAGGCCTGTCTGTATTTTTTAAATAAATAATTACATTAAATTTATCTTGATTGTTATTAATATCCCTTGACTGACAACATTAGACTAATGTGTGTATGTGTGTTGATAAAATGACAAAATTATGAAAATATTATAATGAAGAATATCAACTAGAATATTAACTTACGAAAGCAGAACTTTATGAGTTATTTTCTCTGTTGTACACCTGGTGTTCAATAAATAATTGTAGAATGAATTAATGAATCTGTTGTTACAATATCTGGATCCATAAAGTTTATATTAACTTTGTAAGCATTTGTTAGTTTGGGAGATCAAGGAAAATTTTCACATAAATTATATGCTTTTATATTTTAAATAACAATGTATTTTGCTTTTAAATCTCACAGAAATATGCAAATACTTGACATTACTATGGCCAACCTGTAGAATTACACTAATAGTTCATAAGCACAATGCCTAAGGAAAATGCTAATGTACCCTACCACTTGCACCCCCTATCTGCTAAAGATGTTCTTCCTTCCTCTTTGTGCAAATAAAAACCTAAAGGCCAAATCTTACAGAAGTACCCTACATTTATGAGATTGAATGCTATCTTACTTACCAGCAAGAAAGGCATCTATCAATTTGCTTCCTAGTCATTTGTTATTAGTTAATGAGGGCTTTATGCCATTTCTCGATTCTTGATAGTAATCAATAGATAGAACAAACTGAACTATCTTTGCTTTCAATAAAAATCCAGAGTTTCCATTTGAAAAAGTTATCCTATTATATCCATCAAATCAACCAACAGTGGCACAATTAGAGATGTCTCCTTGCTCTTGCAATCAAACCCACTGTGTGGTACATAATGACTAACATCTATCTCTCCTTCAGATAGCCAATTAGATTGGCATTGGGAGTGTGCTTTCATTTATTCATTTGCACCTAAATTTGAATACATTTGAGGGAAGAATCTTTAGTAGTGGAGAAATTCATTCTGTATAAATAACTTCCTAAACTCATTTATTCTGAAAGGGTAATTTAAAACACACACACACACACATGCACACACATACTCTATCACTCTGCCTTATTTATTTTGCCCTGTAATTATATTTTTAGATGATTGCTTGTGTATTTTCTCACTTTAAAATGGAAATGAAAGGTCTGTTGACTTGAGTTGATTTAATTTATCCTGGAAAATAACTCCCACTCCATTTCTATGATAAGAGTTTGATACTATTTTTTGCTATTATTTATGTCTGTGCTGTATGATATGCACTGGACTGCTAACCACAAGGTCCATTCAGGTTGCTATGAGTTGGAACCAACTTGATGGCAGTCCAGAATCCTGGTGTGGTGCTGTAAGATAAGCACTAGACTGCTAACCATGAGGTTGGTGGTTCAATCCCACCAGCTGCTCCTTGGAAACCCTGTACAGGGTTGCTGTGTGTTGGAACTAATACAGAGCACTTAACAATAACTGTCCAGTGCTTATCCTATTGTGTCACACCAGGTCTCCAACAACATGTTGTTGTTGTTGTTGTTGTTGTTGTTGCTGCTGCTGCTTTGTGCCATCCAGTCGGTTCCAACTCATAGTGGTCCTCTCTACATAGGGTTTCCAAGGTGGCGGGTGGGTTTTAACTGCCAACTTTGTGGCTAGCATGGTTATCAGTCCAGGGCTCAAAGACAACATAGAATTATAGAATTCTGGAACACTCAGCTTTTCTCAAGGTGAAACACCCCCTCTGGAAGGTTGTGGTGGATCAGTAGTAGAATTCTCAACTTCCATTCAGGAGACCCAAGTTTGATTCTGGCTAATGAACTTCAAACACAGATTGTTAGTGGAAGCTTACTTGCTGCTGAACAGGTTTCAGCTGAGCTCCCAGAGTAAGCCAGGCTAGGAAGTGAGATTTGGCTACCTATTTCCAAATGTCAATCAAGGAAAACATATGGATCATAATGGTTTGATCTTATTGTGCTTGGGGTAGCAATTAGTCAGGGGCAAACTTCATAGCAGCTGACAACAACTGCACGTAGGTAATGAAATCACCCAGAAAGCTTTGCCCTGGCCAGGTCATGCATTGTCTTTCAGTGTGTTTTAACTAAATGCTACAAAAAGTTACAAACTTAAAGCTTCTCTGCATCAGAAAGGACTTGAGATATGATTGAATTCTATAGTGTTTTTAACAGATGGAGAAACTGGGACTCAAAAAGTTAAGCAAATTGCCCAAAGTCAATTAGTAAGCCATAGAAAAATGAGCTGGCTCCTGGTTTCTTTACGTGGTGCAGGCCTGCCCAGGTTTACGGAATTTCTGTGCTATTAGTGACTTTTTCTGTGAAAATGAGTGCCCTATGTGAATGTAGGTGCCATGAACTCTGAGAGATATTAGAGGTTATTTCAAGAAAAATTGTATGTCTCACCAAAATGAGCTGTGACTATGTAATACATGAGAGGTTAAAGTTTAAAGCATTGAGTTTGTGAAAGGCTTCAGTCTACAATGGGTACCCTAATTCCATTGGAATCTTGACATTAACTCCAGACACAATTTGAGTTCTTTACATTATTTCCCTAATGCTTTGTTGTTGTTAAGTACAGTTCCAACTCACAGGGACCCCGTATAAGGTGTCCAAGGGCTGACTGGTGAATTTGAACCACCGACTTTTAGGAAAAATGACAGGTTAGAGTGTATTCATCAGTAGAACTCCATAAACCCACACCTGGAATGCCCAGAGGGCACAACTTTCACTATAGTAGTGAAAAACTAATTTGTGAAGGGAGTACCAGCATCTTTGAAGACTGTGATTTCTGTATTATGTAAGCTAGATTTGACAGTGGGAACTGAGCTCATTGAATTACCATACCCAAACTCAATGGGGCTGATAGTACTACATGGTTTAGGGCCAAGTGTCCACACTTAATTGACAAAGACAAGGTGGGCATGATTACCTAATGGACAGCTGAATCAAAGAAGTAATCAGAACAGTCTGACTCATGTGGACTTATGTTGTTGTTGTTAAATGCCGTCGAGTCGGTTCCAACCCATAGCGACCCTGTCCAGGGTTTCTGAGGCTGTAAATCTTTATGGAAGCAGAAAGCCTTATGGCATTGCCTAGTTAGGCAGGGTGTCCCTAGGAATGAAATAGATGGGAAATCTTCTAAATATTTACTTGGTTTATACTAGAGGAAGAAAACTAGGTCAAGTGAACTGCAGTCTAATGAAAACCACCAGAATAGAGACCCACAGCCTTCTCATTTGACTGAAACTTGAGCCAGATTACAGATCCACAACTCCTGAATGAAGGAGGGTCTGGGTCCCCTTGAGGAAGAACCCCACTACATTGCCAGCTGTTAGTCTTTCTTCTAGCCTTCACCAAAGGCATCTATGGCTTTTTACAAGAGTGACTATCCATTGAAGGAAAGGAAGTAATCAGATTTTTATGGTATTACTGGATACTAAGGAACTCTGCAGGTTAATGTGCTGGACAGCAAAGTTGGTTTGAACCTCAAGGTTGATGGTTCAAGCTCACCAGAAGCTCCCTGGAAATCCTATACAGGGTTGCTATGGCTTGAAATTGACTCAACAGCACTTAAAAATAACAAAGAAGCTCTGGTAGCATAGTGGTTATAAGTCTGGCTGCTAACCTCAAGGTCAGCAGTTCAAAACTACAAGTCATTCAGCAAGAGAAAGATGAGGCATTCTGTTCATATACGTTACAGCCTCGGAAACCCTCTACCAGTTCGCTGAGTTGGAACCGACTCCACGGCACATAACCACTACCACCATGTTCATTGGCTCTGATGTGACGCTAATTACAGGAAACCCAAAATACCACTCTTGCTCACCAGTCAGAGTGAGATGTATGGAGGTCAAGTTATTAATGGAGTCTTCGCTAAGGTCCATCTTACTATGAGTCCAGTGAATCCCTGGACTCATTCTATAGTGTTTTCCCCAGTTTCACCATTCAGTTATTGGCAGAACTCCTGTATCCTGGATGGCTGAAATGTGTGATAATGACTATTATAGTTGTAAAAGTCAAGTGGAAACTATTGTAACTATCTTTATCTAGCAAAATAGTATACCAAAAGAAATACTGTATTCCTGGAAATATTGCAGAGATTTGTGCTACAATCAAAGACTTGAAAGATACAGGGATGATGATTCCCACCACATCCCTATATATCTCACATATCTGGATATGCCTACCACTCGTCTATCAGGTTGTTGTACTGTGGGACATTGTGTGTTGCTGTGATTCTGGCAGCTATTCCATGGGTATTTTAAATATCAGCAGGTTCATCCATGGTGGACAGGTTTCAGCTGAGCTTCCAGATGCAGATAGACTAGGAAGAAGGAGAGACGGATTACTTCTGAATATTTAGGCAATGCAAACGTTCTGAACACTGTCAGCACCTGAATATTGAATATTGAAACACGGTGAAGAGCACCCGAACATTGTCAGATATAGTGCTGGAAGATGAGCTCCTCAAGTTAGAAGGCTCTCAAAATACAACTGGGAAATTCTGCCTCCTTAAAGAGCTGACCATGATAACACAATTGGAGTAAAGCCTTTGGGACTTTCATTTTCTGATGGGGAACCACTCAAAAAGAAGAGAAACAGCAGAAAAATACATTAATAATCAGAACATACAATGTACAAATCAAAAATTTGGGAAAATTAGAAAATTTTAAAAATGAAATGGGACAAATAAACCTGGATAACCTAGGCATTCGTGAACTGAAATGGACTGGATTAGCCATTTTGAATATGATAATCACATGGTTTACTAGGCTGGGAATGACAAATTGAAGAGGAATGGCATCACATTAATCATGAAAAAGGACATACCAAGTCCAATGGACACAAACATCTGTCTTCACAATTCTGAGAATATAATAACTAGATGGTGCCCAGCTACAACTACCAATGCCCTGATCAGGATTATAATAAAATATGCTAGACAGAGTGGGAAAGAAATGTAGAACAAAATTTTAAATGATACAAAATACCAGATTTAATGGTTTGCAGGAGCAGAAAGGCTCATCTTTCTGCCACAGAGTGACTGGTGGGCTCAACTTCTGACCTTATGGTTCAAAGTCCAGTGCTTATCTACATAGCCACTGTGCTCTACTCAGACAAACAACAGATATATTATCAAGTGAACAATAACAATCAACCACATGAAATCAAAAGGGCAGTATCTGTTCAAAAACAATCAGAGAAAGCAGGCAGGTAAGGACAGAAAAGGACAATGCAAGCAAGAAACCCAGAGAAGAAGCAAGAAGAGTACTTTTACACTGAAGGGATTGTGACTAATATAACCAAACAATCTATGTATAAATTGTTGAAAAGAAAACAAATTTGTTCTGTAAACTTTGACCCAAACAACAACAAAAAATTTTAATTAAAAAGAAAAGATCTAACATATATACATATATCAGGCTCTGTCTTGAAGTACAATGCTGTCTGTGAATGGATAATATCCATCCACCTATAAGGAAAGCCAGTTAATATCACTATTATTCAAATTTATGTACAAACCACCAAAGCCAGTGATGATGATATTGAAGAATCCTACCAACTTTTGCAGTCTGAAATTGATCAAACATGCAATCAAGATGTGTTGCTAATTACTAGTCACTGGAATACAAAGAAGACATTAAATACTTATGATGAAGGTCAAAGACAACAGCCTTCAGTATGGGTTGCACTTGAATGTACAGAAAATAAAAATCCTCATTACTGGACCAATAAATATCATCCATATAAACGGAGAAAAGATTGAAGTGGTCAAAGACTTCATTTTGCCTAGATCAATCATCAACACCCATGGAAGCAGCAGTCAAGATATCAAACAATGTATTACATTAGGCAAATCTGCTGCACTAGATCTCCTTAAAATGTTGAAGAGCAAAGATGTCAGTTTGAGGAATAAGGTGCTCCTGACACAAACTCCATATACATTTGAAAGGTGGACAGTGAATAAGGAAGACTGTAGAAGAATTGATGCATTTCAGTTATGATGTTGGAGGAGAATATTAAAAGTACCATGGGTTGCCAAAAGAACAAATATATCTGTGTTGCAGAAAAACAGCCTGAACACTATACTTAGAATCAAGGATGGCCAAACTTTGTCTCTCATGCTTCAGGAATATCATCAGGAAGTACCAGTTCCTGGACAAGGAAATCATGTTTGATAAAGCAGAGGTTCCAAGAAAGAGAAGACCCCCCATCAAGATGTAATGGCCCAGTGGCAGCAGCAATAGGCTGAGGCATAGCAACTATTGTGAGGTTGGCATAGGACTGTGCAGTGTTTCATTCTGTTGTGCATAAAGTTGCTATGAGTTGGTACTGATTCAATGGCACCTAACAACCTGTATGTGCAAAAAGTAGGTGGATCTTGGAGCATGATAGTGGATTAATATAATCTTAAATGGATGATGACTGTAATTGCATCTGCTTTTCTAGATTTTGTTTTATTGCTTGTGCAAATTAAAACATCTTCTCGTAAATGGTATGCAGCTACTGATCTGGCCAATACCTTTTTACAATTCTAATTTCTAAGGATCACATAAAGCAGTTAGGTTTTAGCTGCCAAGACCAATACTTTCATAGTGTTATCTCAGAGATACTTCAACTCTCCAGCACTATATCTTAATTATGTAATAATTTATTCCACAGGAACTTTGATTGCCTTTTCCTGTCCCAAGAGATCATACTTGTCCATTACATTTAAGATTATGCTGATTGGAGCTTTTGAGAGAAAAGTTATTGACTCTAGACTTATTTGTAAAACATCTATGTGATGTTGTTGTTTATCTGAATGCATTTGTTATCGTTGCTAAGTGCCATCGAGTTGGTATCGACTTATAGCGACCTTATACACAACAGAACAAAATACTGCAGTTCCATGTGCCAATCTCACAATCGTTGCTACCCTTGAGCCCTTTGCTGCTGCCACTGGGCCATTCCATCTCCTTGGGTATTTCCCTATTTTTCACTGATCCTCCAGTTTACAGAGCATGATGTTCTTCTCCAATGCCTGGTGGACCTCTTTGGATTTTGCAGGTAACATACCACCCTTTAATTTGTGCTGCTCTGTTCTACTGATGAAATGACTTAAAAAGGTGCTAATTTTTTGTGAGGCCCACAATAAGACAAGACTCTAAACATAATCATGTGGCTGTGCAAGTTGCTCTACTGCCTGGACCATATGATTCAGCAGATCCAATGGTAGCTGAAGTGTCAGAGATGCAGTTTGGCCCTTATTGGTAATCACAGCAAAGACCCTTAGGATTTTGAAGCAAAGCCCTGTCTTCTTTTGCAAATTGAGCTCTGGTAGCGTAGTGGCTACGAATCGGGCTGCGAACCTTAAGGTCAGCGGTTCGAAACTACCAGCTGCTCCGCGGGAGAAAGATGAGGCTTTCTACTACTGTAAAGAGTTACACCCTCGGAAACCCTGTACAGGGTCGCTATGGGTCGGAACCGACTCGATGGCACTTAACAACAACAACACTCTCCTTTTGAGAAACAACTTTTGGCTTGTTATTGGGTCTTAGTAGAGACTGAATATCCAACCATGGGCCACCAAGTCATCTTACAACCAGAGCTACCAATTAGGAACTGGGTATTGTCTAACCCATGGGATCATTAAATTGGACGTGTATAGCAACATTCCCTCATTAAATGAAAGTGTTGTATATGATACCAGGATCAAGCAGGACCTGAAGGCACAAGTGACTTACATGAGGAAGTGGGCCAAATGCCCATGGGCACTTGTCACATTAGCTTCCCTCTTCCAGAATATACCTATGGCCTAATGGGGAGTTATTTATGATTAGTTGACTGGTGAACAGAAAACTCATTCCTGGTTTCTGCACAACATGCATGAACAACTCAAAAGTGGACATCAGCAGGACTATAGCTCCTTTCTGAGACTATCTTGAAGGAAGTGGTAAATGGAAATCCTCTCAATGGGCAGAACTTTGAGAAGTACACCTACTTGTTCATTTTGCTTGGAAGGAGAAATAGCATACTGACTACATACTGATTCATGGATGGTGGTCAATGATTTGGCTGGATGGTCAGGGACATGGAAGGAACATGATTGGAAAATTGGTCACAAGAGGGATAGGGAAAAAGTGTGTGGATAGAACTATCTTAATGGGCCAAAACATGAAGATATTTGTATCTCATGTGCATGCGCACATAATGGTTACCTCAACAGAGGAGGATTTTAACAACCAAATAGACAGGATGATAGGTTCTGTAGAAACTAATCATGCTCTTTCTCCAGCCACTTGCCCAATGGACTCTTGAACAAAGTGGCCATGGTGGCAGGGATGGAGGTTATGCATGGGCTTAGCAGCATGGACTTTCATTCACCAAGGCTTACTTGACTACAGCCACTGTAGAGTGTCTAATCTGCCAGCAGCAGAAACACTGAGTACCAGATATACCAGATACAGGAAGATCTGTCAGCGGCCTGGTGACAGATTGATTACATCACACCCCTTCCATAAGGGAAACAGCAGGGTTTTGTTCTTAAGAGAATATACACTTAATCTGCATATGGATTTTCCTTCCTTTCATGTGATGCTTCTGCCAAAACCATCCATTAGTAAATGCCTTAACCTCTGTTATGGTCTCCCACAAAGATTTGTCTCAGATCATGGGACCTACTTCACAGCAAATTAAGTACTGTAATGGGCCCATGTTCATGCAATTCACTGGTCTTACCATGTTACTCATCATCCTGAAACAGCTAGCTCGATCAAAACATGGGCTGGCCTTCTAAAGACAACATTATGGCACAAAATAGGTGGTAATACTTAGCAGGGCTGGGGCAATGTTCTCCAAGATGCCGTAAAAGCTGAAAATCAGCATCCAATATATGATGCTGTTTTTCCAATTGCCAAGAGCCATGGATGCAAGAATGAAATGGTGGGATGGGAGTGACACAACTCACTATTACCCCAATTGACAAATAGCAAAATTTTTGCTTCTAGTCTCTATGATCCTATATTCTTCAGGTCTGAATGTTAAACTTTCAAAGGCTGTAATATTCTCATTTGGAGACACAGCACTGATTCTGTTGAACTGGACATTAAGAATGCTCCATCTCATTTTGTATTCTTTATGATTCTGGACATACAGGCAAAGAAGAGAGTCACTGTACTTGGTGAATCACAGCAAAGACCCTTAGGATTTTGGAGCAAAGCCCTGTCTTCCTTTGCAAATTACTACTCTTCTTTTGAGAACAACTTTTGCCTTGTTATTGGGTATTAGTAGAGACTGAATATCAAACCATGAGCCACCAAGTATTGGGTGGTGTGATAAAGCCTGATTGCCAGGGGGAAATTTGATTGACTTTACAAAATGGAGGTAATGAAAATATATGGAATCCAGGAGATTCCTTAGGATGTCGTTTACCATGACTTTAGTTACCATGTCCTGTAACTAAAGTCAATGGGAAAATTGTTGTTGTTAAGAGCCATTAAGTCTGTCCTAACTCACAACAAAGCTATATGGTTTTCCAAGACTTTTAAGTCTTTGTGGGAGCATAAATCCTCTTCTTTCTCCCATGGAGTGGCTGGTAGCCATGAACCATGGACTTTGTGATTTGGAGTGTGCTGCTTGTCTTATGGAACCACCACACTTCCAGCAGTAAACTACAGCAACTAATAATAGCCCAGACAAATCAGGAATGAAGGTTTATGTCACACCACAACCATCTGAAGTGCTTACTGAGGGCAAAGGTAATATGGAATGGATAGTAGAAGCAGGTAGTTTTAAAAACCAGTTACAGACATGCAACAATTGCATAAACAAGGGCTGTAATTGTGATAAATATATATATATATATATATACAAGGATGAATCAGAAAATACCTGCAACTTGGTTGTTGTTGTTAGGTGCCATCGAGTGGGGACTGACTCATAGCAATCCTGTGCACAACAGAACAAAACATTGCCAGGTCCTAGACCAACCTCACAATTGTTATCATGCTTGAGCCCATTGATGCTGCCACTTGGCCAATTCATCTCATTGGGGGTCTTCTTCTTTTTCGCTGACCCTCCACCTTACCAAACAAGATACCCTTCTCCAGTGCCTGGTCCCTCCTAACAACATATCTGAAGTATGAGAGACAAAATTTGGCCATCCTAGACTCCAAGGAGCTCTCTGGCTCTACTTCTCCTAACACATATCTGTTTGTTCTTTTGGCAGCCCATGGCACTTTCAATATCCTCCTTCAACACCATAACTCAAATGCATCAATACTTCTACAATTTTCCTTATTCACTATCCAGCTTTTCCATGCATATGAAGTTATTGAAAATATCATTGCTTGGATCAGACAAAACTTAGTCCTCCCTCTTTGCTCTTCAACACTTTAAAAAGGTCTTGTGCAGCAGATTTGCCTAATATAATACATTGTTTTACTGCCTCTTGGCCCCTACATCCAATCAGCCCTACTGTAATTGTTACTGTTAAGTGCCTTCAAATCAGTTCTGACTCACAGTGACCCTGTATAGAGTTTCTGAAGAGCAGCTGGTGTGTTTGAACCTTGAACCATCAACATTTTGATTAGCAGTCCAGTGCTTATCCTACAGCATCACACCAGGAAACCATATGGCACTGTAGAATAAGCACTGGGATATTAACTGCAGATCCATTGTTGGAAACTACCAGGTACTCCTCAGAAACCCTGTACAGGTTAGCTATGAGTCAGAACCATCCCGATGACACTTGATGACAATGAAATTTATATATATACTGCGTAGCAAAATCATGCTTCCTTCGAGACTTGAGGCCACTATTCCTTGGCCTCTTTTTACTGAAATCACTGTAATTAGTAAGGCTACCAAGATGAAAGACATGTAGCTCTGTCTTCTACAGCCTCAAGTTTTAAAGTAAATAACATATATGTAAAGAGATCATTGTTGCTCTGTGCCATGGATTTGATTTTGAATCCTGGAGACCCTGTACAGGGTTTTCAAGGCTACAAATCTTTGTGGGAGCAAATTTACTTCTTTTTTCAAAAGAGATCATTGCAACAGTGTTAAGAACACTTTCACAGTGGGAACCCCAGATTTATTAAATTAGACATGAGTATCAATCTCAATGTCAGATATGAAGCTTTTCTCTGGCAGGTTGTGCCCAAATGAATCTTAGAAAGCATAAATAATTACCTGAAAGAAGTCTGAAAGGTTAAAAGTTGCCTGATAGACCTCTATGTTTTTTCATAATATTCAGCACAAATATTCAATAAAAATATGGTGATTAAATAAAGGAGGCTCATCAAATATTAGTTTATACTTCATTATTATATTTCTGTAATGGACTGTATGCCCTCAGCATCTCTTTCTTTATCCACCATACCTCTGCTATATTTATATCCGACTAATCATACCAAGGTATCATTTTTTTTTTTAAATAGAGCCCCAGGGTGTATATAATAAGCTTCAAACTCTACAGTCAAACATCTCAGACTTCCATATTGAGACCCCAATCTACTTCTTCAAACATTACTTTTCTGCACAAACCATCTGTAATAGCCAATTTAGTTTACACCTTTCCCCTGAGATGCCTGGTACACTTTTTCAGAGTATACAAAAATCTTTTTAGAACTTTATAAAGCAAAGCAATCAAATAGTAATAAGAAGGAGTAGTGGGTTTCAGGGAAATTTTTCAGGAATGCAAGGGCCACAACACAATGAGAGTGAAAGAAAGCAGAGAAGTATCAGAGAGTGGGGAGTAATTTAAAATGCCAAAGGGATTTTCTTGATTTATTCAATTTATGCTGAATCCTGGGATTTCAAAATTGATCAAGAAAATGTTTTTGCAAACTTTTAAGCATTTTCATTTCTTAAGGTTTTTCAAAATGCTACATAAAATGATTTTTCCTTTTTATATTAGCAGCTCTGCTACCTGAATCTGACAAAGCAAACGTGGCCTGAGAACACAAATATAATAGTAGGACAATATGCCAACTATCTTCAACCATGGAAAGAAGCACTGGAATTCAAGGGATTGAAGCCAAGGGCTTCAAAGGTTATCCTCTTTGATGATTCATTCTGAGTGTTGCTTTCTTGCTTTTTTCTTAACAACCTCTCTACTGTGGTTCTCAGCACCAATACACCTGTGGGTGCAGACATTGGAAAAAAGCTGCTGGTGTCAGCATATGCAGACCCTGGGTTGATCAGTGGCCCTACGACATGGATGAAAATCCAATTCCAAGGCCCTCCTCAGGATAACGAGCCATGGACCCTGAGGGCCAAGGAAGTGACCTCCTGATGTCCCGGGTTCATTGGTTTTTGTGAACTCACTGGTTGGCTACCTCTGTGTAATTTTCTTTGGTACTAATATTGTTCATTCTATGCTTCTAACTCCAGTAATTGTAGCTTCTGATAAAATGGTTTCTTTTACAATGCCTCCACTGTGTTGGCAGTGCGTGGAGTCCTGGAAACAAATCTTTTTGAAGAACAAGCAATAGCCACCTGGGATGAATGTCAGAACTGCTCATTATTTGATTATTCAGTTATGTTTGTTATCCATGAACAATAATGGGTTTGAAACCCCTTTTTAGAGCAAAGGCAGTAAAAGTTTCCTCAGATAATTCTGAAAGGCCAGGAACAGGTATATTGGGAATATGAGAAAAGGTTTTTAGAGAAAGACTACCCAAGGTTTGTAAATAAAGTGGAATGGTAAATTCTGGGAATGTTGGATTAGAGGATAATAGTGGCAGCCCCATTAAACCGCCTCTGAATATAATCAGTTTAACCCAGATGCTCTTCTTCCTCCTGGAAGTATATAGAAATGTGATAATTAAGAACAATGTAGCATTTTAGATATAGATAAATGAAGCCCAGTGCCAGAGATCTTGCTCACAAACAAAAGTTTGCAAAGTGTACAGAGACAGCTTGGCTCCTTTCAGGAACCTTGCTTTATGTTAAGTATCCTTGAGAAACCAAACGTTGCTGCTCTAGATCATTTAAGCCTAAAAGTTAATATATAACAACTTGATTGAACCCTTTTTCTGTAAAAATAAAAATGTTAGATTGTTAAGAAAACCATGAAAATATCTTAAAAGTTGTTCCTGTGAATCATTATGTCCTGTTTTGAATGATTAATCACATTTCAGTTCTGTATCCTATCTTATCTAAAGAATCACATCCTCCCTTTGTGAATTACATCCTTCCTTTGTAACAAATCCCTCCCTAAAAAAGAGAATAAAAGACTGAGGTAGAGTGAGTTCTGTGTGCAATGCTAGGCAAAATGTTTGCAGATCTGCCTACCTGCCAGCTTGCATAATATCTGTGTGTCTGTCTTTTTTGTATATATTTCATCTCTCTCTTTCTCTGTCCCTTTTGTGGCCAGATCTCCCTTCTTCGTGACACCTACACTTCCTTGTCGAGGCTGGACCCTGACATAGGACCTCAACAAAAAGCCTTCATTTTTTTCTGTGAGCTGCATCAACTTATTTGCAAACATGAATGGATTTTCATTTGTTATTGATTTATTCCTTTAAATTATTTTGTAATTTAATTTCAGTATGATATGTACTCTGTTTCTTAATTTGCTAGCTAGTTGTATGGTGCAATCCTATTAAAATTGTTTGGTAGACGTCATTCGTATATTTTGTAGATCCTTGAGTTAAATAAAGGCTTAGTACACACATGCACACAATAGATTTTTATATAGAGGATTTTGCAAGTAGTATGCTGAATTGAGAGCAACCCACAACAACAATATGGAGATGTAATATAGGAGACAGTAAGTGCCAAACAGCAGCTACCCTGGGCCTACCATTATGCTCAATATTTACTAGTTTAGGATTTTTGGTTGTTCAATGATTAGGCACTAACCTACTAACCAAAAGTTCAGTGGATTGAAACCATCAGTCACTCCGTGGGAGAAATATATGACAGTCTGCTTCCATAAATATTTATAACTTTGGAAGTTCTATGGTGCTGCTCTATTCTGGACCATATGAGCCCAAATTCATTCGATAACAGCTTTTTTTTTTTTTTTAATGTTTTATTGTGGGATCCTGGTGTAGTGTTATGGGTTAATGCACCAGACTGTAATGCCATTTGAACTGCAAGGTCGGCAATTCAAGCTCACCAGCTGCTCCTCAGAAATGCTATACAGGGTCGCTATGGGTCAGAACCAACTCGATGGCACTTAACAACAACAAACATTGTGAATCGTGTGATGGTTTACATGGGAGAATATTAGCTTTACATTCATCCTATTGTATATCGTTTCGTCATAACCATTGCATGGTTACAATCCCCTCCATGCATCGTCAACCAACCAAAGGGCATACCCTGCAAGTCTTCCCCCCCCCCCCCTCATCCCACCCCATCATCAGCACACAGTCCCTCTCCCTCTCTGGGTTTAGAGTCCCCAGCTACTTCATCTCTCCATGTGATCATCTCTTTTTCCATCTCTGGCGTCACTGCTTCGCTGGGTAGGGTCTCGCACGCACTCTGCTCTTCTTCCTTAATGGTTTCAGAGACCTCTGTTCCTGGACTGCGTAGTCAATCACTCCCCTCCTTTTGCTACAAAATGTCCACCTTTACATTTCCAACCCTTGCAGTCAGTCCTGATAACAGTTATTCACCATTGTACCACAAGGGATCTATCCCCATCTCTAGTCATTAGTCCCACCCAAACAGATTGGATACTGCTCAGTGGAGATTCTACTTTCATCTGCACCCTCCAGAACTAGGTTCCCTCTTGAAAGCTTGTAAGCCAGTCACTTCTTGCCTTTGTAGCCCCCGCCCCCATTTTGGGTAGCCAATGTCCAAGTTACCCATCTCTGTAATAACAGGTTCTTTTATGTGTAGTTATTTATTACTGCATTTAGTTCATTGTACTGTATGTTTTGCCACATAAACAGTTTGTGCATAATGACTATTCTGAATGTTGGCAATTCAAAACCATTCAGAAGCACTGCAGAAGAAAGTTCTGGAGAGAAAAAAAGTGCTTTAATTAAGAAAATCTCACAAACAATAAAGGCAGTCAGATGGACTAATATAAGAACAAACAAGTTGCTCACCCAGGAGACATCAAGACAAGTGGTTGCATCCCCTCAGGGCAAACCCTAAGGGTTTGTATCTTCCAATACTAAGTATCTTCCAATACTAAGACTTAAGGGGACTACACGAGCAGACATGCACTTGGACGGGTGACCACATTGGTCACCAATAAGGGGAAGTAAGGGAAAAACAGCAATGAAGCTCTGAGCTAAGTCCTGCCATGTATAACAGACTCTTGTGAACCCGGGTGGAGACCTGGCTGGTCAGAGTATGGAATGACCCGGGGACTTCTGGGCCCAGAGACAGTGACATAGCCACAGAAGACCAGACTGGAGAGTGAAGCACCCAGATAATAAGAAGTGAGGGGATATGCACAAAAACACCCACATTTGCAAACACCCACATTTGCAAACACCCACTTGACCTGGCTTCAATGACTGGATGATCAGAGCTCAACTAGAAGAAGAAAGAAGAGGAAAAAAAGAGTCATCTGATACAATTTGATGAACTTGGCATACACCTATGGATGCAGTAGCTCAAAAGAGGGAACAAATTTTTGCAGTGAGGATCATTCTGACCCCCTGGTACACAGGGTAGACAGGGATGGGCAATTTGGACATTGGTAAAATAGTGTGGTACAATAGTGAATAATTGCTATCAGAACTGACAGTGAGGGTTGGAAATGTAAAGGTGGACATTTTGTAACAAAAGCAGGGGAGTGGTTGACTGCATTTCAGTAGTGGAGGTCCCTGGGACCATCAAGGGAGTACGGGACCCAACCCAGAGAAACAGTGATGCCAGAAATAGAGGCAGAGATGAGATTATGTGGAGAGATGGAGCAGCTGGGGACTCTAGACCCAGAGAGGGAGATGATCTGTGTGCTGACGACCAAGGTGCAGGATTACGGGGTGTACCCTTTGATTGTTTGATGATACATTGTAATCATGGCAATAAAATGATATACGATAGCATGAATGTAAAGCTAATGTTCTCCCATGTAAACTATCACATAATTCACAATAAAACATTAAAAAAAATCTTACAGAGCAGCTTTATTA
>NW_006408726.1:3118609-3153917 GCF_000296735.1 Chrysochloris asiatica
AGAGTGCTTCTAAATTATTTTAAAATACGATGAGAAACTGTGAAATAAAATTTTCACAAATGAAAAAAAATCTGAGTTTTATTTAAAACAGATGTATATTTTTGCCAAAATAAATATCCAGTACAAACATCTGGAATATGTCTATATAACCTCTCTTGTCTGCAATAGGAAATACATAAATATGTGTGTGTGATTCATGTTTAAATTTATTAATACTTTGATGTAATATATATTTTAGTGTCCCCTCGTTTCTTTCACAAATTTTTATAGTGGTTTAGGTGAAACTTTCCAGAGCAAATCAGTTTTCTGTTCAACAATTTGTACACATTTTATTTCATAAAATTAGCTGCAATTACCATTGTGTGTTTCTGAAAAGGAAAGGATGAATGACTCTTGTCATTCAGCCTCTCCAACACATTTTCACTACCTCTCCCAACAGGTAGCAAAATGACTGTCTAATTGGAAACTGTTGTAGATTTTCAATGGTATTAGTAGATTCAAATGAAATCATGTTTGCAAAAGCATTTTTTTTTTTCCTTTCAGTGTAAAAACCTTTTCTTGACTTTTTACAATATTTTACAAAAATACAATATTTGTCTTTGATGGTTTACTAATTTTAGTCATCATAAGGTCCTTCAGTGAGTGGGGCAGATCTGTAGAATAAGCACTGGACCATGAGGTTGGCAATTCAAGTTCACCAATGGCTTCAAGAAAGAAAGATAAGGCTTACTGCTCCAAATGATTTACAGCCTTGGGAAACCTAAGCACGTTCGCTATGAGTAAGAACCAAGTTGACAACACCTAACAACAAAAATATCCTCCAGACCCATCCTTGTTTTGAAGGATGTTGCCGTTTCATCATTATTCTTTAATGTTGATTATTATTCCATTGTGTGTATGTACCAAGGTTTGTTTATCCATTCTTCCCTGATGGACATTTAAGTTGTTTGTATCTTTTGGTATTGTAAATAGTTATCATGGTTATCTATTCATGTCTTGCCTTTTATTTCTCTATGGCATATACTAAGTAGAGGGATTGCTTGTGCATATGGTATTTCAATTTTCAACTTTTTTTGTGGAAGAATCATAACATTTTCCACAGCGATAGCACCATTCTACAGTTCCATCAGCAGTTTATGCCAATTCCAATCTCTAAATCCTCACGAGCATTTCTTTTCTGATTTTTGTTTGTTTCATTTTTGAGCTTTGCTTTTATTGATGGAGGGAGATAATATATTCTTGTTGTTTTGACTTGCATCTCCCTGCACTTAACAACAACAACAATGGTAATGACTGCAAACTTTTTTCATCTTTATCTCCTATGGTAAATTGTCCATTCATATTGTCAAACCATTTTTTAAAGTGGATTATTTTTCTTGTTGAGATATTAATGTTTATTCCAAATGAAATATGTTCAAATATGTATCTGTGATCAGTGAATGGCTGCAGACAAATTCTCAATAATGTACTTATCAAAGTCTCATAAGGGTGTCTTAAAAAAAGTAATCCATTGAAAATAGAGGCTTCTGTTGGGCCAGTTATATTCAAGGCAGAGAGGTCAGTTCTGAAGGCTAGGGTGACTATATTTGCAATACTAAAGGGTTAATCTTGACAGATTTTCTCTGAAGGCAAAAGACAATCATTAAGGACTATTAAGAAGTTTTAAGACCCTCCCCCCACTGAATAGTTTTCATCTTGTCTAGATGGGAATGATGAAAGGAGATGGGATAAGATTCTTATGATTCAGAAGTAATTGTTATAATGACTAATTGTGATTGTCACAACTATAAAGTTAGAAATTTTGTAACAAAAAGGAGGGAGTAGTTCAATTTTATAGTCCAGGAACAGAGGAACCTAGGACTGTCAAAGGAGAGGAGAGCATGAACGGAATGTGGGACCCTAGTAAGAGAAGCAACAACACCAGAGATGGAGGCAGATATGAGGACATGGAGAGATAGAGTAACTCTCCATGTTGGACTACAGACTCACAGAAAGAGAAAGGCTGTGTGCTGGCAGCCAGGAGGCAGGCTTGAAGAATGTGCACTATGGTTGGTTGTTTAATTCCTGAGTGGTGTTGTGTACATTCAAAACAAAAAACAAAGTGAATAGAAGCAAATACTGTTGAATGATGATGCATGGAGGGGTAATCATTGCAATGAAATGAAATACGACAGAACAAGTGTAAAACCAATGTTCTCCCATATAAACTATCACTCAATCTACAACAAAAACTTTAAAAATAAATAAATAAATGAGTTTAAGAAAATGGAAAACTGTAATGGTGAGAAAAGACCAGGAAAGTTGCACCAAGGAATTTTTCCCCTATCATGGCAATGAGGGTGCTCATTCATTGAATGTAGAAATGGATGTCCTAGAAGCATTCTTTGGGATACTTTACCTCATCTAACCTACAACGCTCGTCTTGCCCACTCAGACTTATTTTTCTTCCCCAAATTCAAAGAACATTTAAAATTAGCATTTTAAATCCTTTGAGGATGCAAAATCTGACATTTTTATGTTGTGTGAATTGAATAGCTAAGATTTCTTCATGGAAGATTTAAAGAGATGGAAGCACAACCTTCCAAAGTATATATACCTACAGATGATATGCGGAGAAACAATAGCTTCATATGGGATATATTCAGGTCATAAGTTGGCTCTTGTGGATTTGTTTCAATTTCTTCAGATTCAGCCTGAACTTGCACATGAGCAACTGATTCTCTGCCCCCACAGTTTTCCCCTTGCTTTATTTTGGCTGATGATCTAGCACCTTTCCACCATCTCTTCCCACAGATGTAGTCAATTTGATTTCTGTATTTCCATCTGGTGAGGTCCATGAGTGTAGGCATCTTTTATGTTGTTTAAAAAAGGTATTTGCAATGAATAAGTTATTTGTCATGCAAAATACTATCATACAATGTGATCGCCAAATTGTTTTCTATCACCAAGTCCATATTTTTCAAGTACTAATCCTTTGTTTTCAACCTTCCATTCCAATCACCAGTAATTATTGGTGCATCTTATTTTCATTCAGTGTTCCCATGTTCTGTTCGAACAACTGCTTCTTGGTCTAGGTACAGATTTCTCAGAAGTACAATTAAGTGTTCTGGAATACTCATACTTCTCAATGTTGTCCATAGTTTGTCATGATCCACACAATCAAAAGCCTTTGCGTAGTCAATAAAGCACAGGTAAACATCCTTCTGGTATTCTCTGCTTTCGGCCAAGATCCATCGGATATCAGCAATGATATCTCTCATTCCACCGCCTCTTCTGAATCGAGCTTGAACCTCTGGAAGTTCTCTGTCAATGTATGATTGTAGCCGTTTCTGTATTACCTTTAGCAAACTTTACTTGTTTGAGATATCAAAGAGATTGTCCAATGATTTCTGCATTCTGTTGGGTTATCTCTCTTTGGAATGGGCATAAATATTGATCTCTTCCAATCAGTCAGGCAGATAGTTGTCTTCCAAATTTCTTGGTAGAGATGAGTGAGTGCCTCTTGTGCCTCCTCACTTTCTTGAAAGATTTCAATTTTTATTCCATCATGGGAACACTGAATATTTTAAAATTGGGAAAGGTGAGACAGGGTTGTATTCTTTCGCCATACTTATTCAACCTGTATGCTGAGCAAATAATAACGAGAAGCTGGATTCTATGAAGAAAAACGTGGCATCAGGATTGGAGGAAGACTCATTAACAACCTGCGATATGCAGATGATACAACCTTGATCGCTGAAAGTGAAGAGGACTTGAAACACTTACTTATGAAGATCAAAGAGCACAGTCTTCGATATGGATTACATCTCAATGTCAAGAAAACAAAAATCCTCACCACTGGACCAATAAACAACATTCTTATCAATGGAGAAAAAATTGATGTTTTCAAGGAGTTCATTCTTGGATCAACTATCAACACTCACGGAAGCAGCAGTCAAGAGATCAGATGACATATTGCATTGGGCAAATCTGCTGCACAGGAACTTTTTAAAGTATTGAAGAGCAGAGATGTCAGCTTGAGGACTAAGGTGCGCCTGACCCAGGCCATGGTGTTTTCAATAGCCTCATATGGATGCGAAAGCTGGACAGTGAATAAGGAAGATCGTAGAAGAATTGATGCCTTTGAGTTGTGGTGTTGGAGGAGAATACTGAATGTGCCATGGACTGCCAAAAGAACCAATAGATCTGTTTTGGAAGAAGTGCAGCCAGAATGCTCTTTGGAGGCCAAGATGGCTAAGCTTTGTCTCTCATACTTTGGACATATTGTCCGGAGGAAACAGTTGCTGGAGAAGGATATCATGCTGGGTAAGGTGGAGGGTCAGAGAAAAAGAGGAAGACCCCTAATGAGATGGATTGGCCAGGTGGCAGCGGTAGTGAGGTTGGCCCAGGATCGGACATTGTTTCATTCTGCTGTGCATGGGGTCGCTATGAGTTGGTTTCAACTCGATGGCACCTGACAACAACAACAACTTATTTTCATGACTGATGAATTTCAAACTGAAGAATTTGTTAGATTCTTCAGTTTCAGCAATTTGAAGTAGAGGATGGTAAAATAAGTAGTTTTATATTTTTATTTATATGCTAAAAACCAAAGAAAATGTAGTGAGAACTTTTCTGGAAATTTCATATTATATATTCAAGTCTATATTGTTTTCTGATTGATAAATTAATTTTCAACCTAGTTGGTTGAAAATTAGGGAGCTCTTTAATTAAAAAAAAAAACAAAACAATCAAATAATATGCTTAAAATATTGGCAAATTAAATTTACTTTTCTCATCATAAGTGTGGTTTAAAGAAATCCTCTAGGGGTGTTAAGTCTTCCAACGGAGACAGCCTTGGGAACATCAGTCAAGACTGCTGGTTTCTGTTCTCAGGTTTCTTGTTTCTGAAACTGTGACTCAAGGAGTGCAATGAAATTAAACCTATATAGTATTCTTCCCATGGGTATAGTAGCCAACTCCAGATGCCAGAGATGGAGTTAGATAGATATGTTTTGTCCTTCTTGGCAACAACCACTGATGACACAAGCTACATACATTCAGCTCATGCATGATTTCTCCAAACAAATTATATTTGATGTATTGTATGGTTCTAATGGCGTCCTGTCATGGCTCTGTAAGATAAGTACTGCACTGTTAACCAGAGGTTCAGTGGTTCAAATCTACCATTGGCTCCTGAGTAAACCTATACAGGGTCAATATTTGTTGGAACTGGTTCAATGGCATTTAACACCAACAACACTCATTCTAATGTCTATAATCTCAATAAATGATAATTCTGTTAATTCAACAACAACAAGCCAAATTTTAGTGACAACAACCCATGCATAGTCCATGTACTTCACTCTTTTTCTTTACATTCTCTATACCCAGAGAAGAAACTGAGTTTGAGTTTTCATTTTATAGATGAAGTAGAGGTGGAAAAGGATTAATTTACTGCCACAAAACCACACAGATGCTAACAGTGTAGCTTAAGTTTTTCTGAATTCAAAACCTGTATCATTTCCTCTGGGACATGTTACATTCCAACACATTAAGATTTAGTAATGAACTTGCCTTTTCACTCTCCAGGACTCCTGGTGTGGTGATCTAGGATCAGTGCTGGACTTTGAACCACAAGTCAGCAGTTCAAATCATCAACTGCTCATGGGAAACCTATATGCCATTGCTATGACTAGAAACCAACTTGACAACACTTAAAGACAGCAACAAGTACTAAACTGAGCTGAATCCCATTGATGTTCAATAAGCCTAAGAGTTTTCAATCCCTGGTATATAGAATACCAAATATTGGCCATCATTGTTCTTGGGAAAGCATCAACTAATGAGAATGGCACTCACAATAACCTCAGTTTGCCAAAATAATTTCTAAAGTGCTGTTTAGAATTAGAAAAGAGATTCTTAATCTGAAAATAGACTTACAAGGGGTTGACCCTATGAAATGGCCTTTACCTTCTTGAGTTTTCCCTTCAATCCAGTCCAGTGAATCTGAGTAGATCAATGAAGCTGAGCACAATGAGACCACTGGGAAAACAAACCAAAACAACAATACATGAATACTGACACTCAAAACTAGCTTCAAAGCCAAACCGTCATTTTTTCTAGGTGCTGCTTTGTGATAGGAAGGAGTTCTGGTAGTGTAGTGGCTATGAATCGGGATGCTAACCTAGTATCAGCAGTTCAAAAGTACCAGCTGTTCGTGGGAGAAAGATAAGGCTTTCTGCTCCCGTAAAGATTTGCAAGCCTTGGAAACCCTGTGCAGGATTGCTATGAGTTGGAACCAACTCCACAGCACATAACAACAACAACTTTGTCACAGGAGTCATGATGTGGCACTGTAGTATTAGCACTGGACTGCTAACTAAAAGGCCAGTAGTTCAAACCCACCAGCTGCTCCTCAGAAACCCTGCAAAAGGCCACTAAGAGCTTGAACTGACTTGATGGCACTTAACAACAAAATCATCACAAAATAACTTTTACTCCTTGCATATCAGGTGTTGTTGTTGTTGTTAGGTGCCATCAAGTCAGTACTGACTCATAGCAACCCTATGCACAACAGAACGAAACACTACCCAGTCCTGGGCCAAGCTCACAATTGTTGCCACACTTGAGCCCATTGATGCTGCCACTTTGCCAATTCACCTTACTGGGGGGTCTTCCTCTTTTTCTCTGACCCTCCACCTTTCCAAACATGAAATCCTTCTCCAGAGACTGGTCCCTCCTAATAATATATCCGAAGTAGGAGAGATGAAGTTTGGCCATCCTGGCCTCCAATGAGCACTCTGGCTGCACTTCTTCCAACACAGATCTGTTGGTTCTTTTGGCAGTCCATGGCATTTTCAATATCCTCCTTCAATACCATAACTCAAAAGCATCAATTCTTCTATAGTCTTCCCTATTTGCTATCCACGTTTCACATTCATATGAGGTTAATGAATTTCAGGTGCTCACCTATAAAATGAGGCTGATAATAAATGCTGCCACATAGAACTTATAGGAAATTAGAGATTTTGACTGTGAATTCCTTGTAATGTCCATTCAATGATTCCACAACAGTTCCAAGTCTTCTTCCTGTGCCTGGTACATGTCAGGTGAGGAGTTTCATTCCTGGGTTACTTTCTAAAGGAGGTGTATGTAGAGGATCAAGCCACTGCAAATGTGGTGGTGGTGGTGTGCTCTGGAGTCGGTTCCGACTCATAGCGACCCTGCATAGGGTTTCTGAGGCTGTAAATCTTTATGGGAGCAGAAAGCCTCATCTTTCTCCAGCAGAACAACTGGTATTCATAACTTGAGGTTAGCAGCCTGATTCATATCCACTAAGCTACCAGAGCTCCTTGAGTAGCAAATAGTGCCTGATCATCATAATAGCCTTTATGATAATATCCATCATGCCCAGAAAAATATTCAATGAGACAAAAAGGAAATAATCAGAATGAACATAATGATTTGTCAGCAGGCAAAGGGGCAAGGAAGGAGGACAGTAAGGACTTATTTTAAACATTTGACCAATAGTTTTCAAAGAGGAATAATTTTTTAAAATATGTTTTCACTTCAAATTTTAGAAAGGAAATCTATCTTGCCAAGCCTTTCATTCATATTAACCAAAATGTTATCAGACTAATGTATCTGACTTGGTAAAAGACAATTAAAGAAAAACTGTTCCCAGTGATAAAGGGCCATTTTTTTAAGTAAAAACTTGATGCGTTCTCCCTCTACACAAAATATATGCTGTGCTTGCAGTATTATTTTATATTTGGTAGGGTTTATATAAAAAGTAAACAAGTGTTTTACAATCTATATTTAGTGATATACAATCAGAGAGTTTTATGAATCATCTTCAATATGCATTTAAACAGTTCTTAAAAGTTGTAAGTACAACATATTTGCCATCTTTTTTTCTTTTCTTTTTTTTTTTTTTTTTTTTGCTGTTGTAAACCTTTAAGAGCATAGTGAGAAAAAAGAAACTGAAATGTACATTTTCTGGAGTCTTTATACCAGCTCATGCTTCAATTATGCATGAATTAGCAGAAATGAATTTTCAGCATTTTATTTCTCGGTGTAATGGAACTCAAGCATTTCATAAAGTGTAACCACACAGCAAATTCTGAGCTCATTTTAGAATAATTAGCACACTGATGCTACTTGTGTAGTTAAAAAGAAGCGTTCAAATTTTTTCCCATTGTAAGCACTTTTTAAAGGCCCACTCTGTTCTCTAAAGTGAGCAATCTTTCACTCAGAAGGAAGCTAAGAGCTCCATCTTCCCTGCATTTCATCTTCTTCCTCATTCTTCAATTAAAATACTAGCACTTATTCAGAACACTCTTAATTACAGGCCTGGAGCAAGTGAAAGAGCCTCTATAGATTAACCAGGTAATGCTTTTAAATGAAGAATTTACCTTCAGTTACTCTTGCTCAATTCTTTGAATAATTTAAGGCTGAGCTGAGGGAAACCTAAAATGTGTATGTTTAAAAGGCTTCATTTAAAATCCTCATCAAAATTTGACTTTAGATTATCCCTTTCCTCCAACCCTTCTAAAGTTACCCTTTGAGGGAGGAACAAGCAATTAACAACTATCAAATTTCTCTTATCTATCAAGCATGTCAATGAGTAAGGTATTATATATGCCTCTGAATGGTCACAAAATTTTGTGAGGTAAGCATAGTCATTCCTGTTTTGTAAATGAGGACACTTGGTCTCAAGAATGTTAATCAGCTTTAGAAAGTCACAGAACCCAGCCTGGATGATTTAACTCAAATTGGTCAAAGTCTAGACTGTCTGTTGCTTTACTTGTGTGTGAATAATTTAAGATGGCGGGCTATTTAGATATGCTCAAAACAATCTCAAAATAGAACTCATTGACTAAAATTTACTTTACATAAAGTATACATTTTTCAGAAACATTCTAACTCTAGAAAATGTTAGCCTAAATTTGTGAAGAAATTAGTTGCTAGCAAACAGGAACTCAGTAAAGCCCCAACAGCTATTATTATTTAAGACACACAAAGAGATTTACTTTATGAATTATTTTATCTAGTAAACTTTATTTCCCAAGTAGGATTTGACATAGAAAACTAAAGCAAACAAAAAGAAAGCAAAAACAAAACAACAAAACCCAGCAACAACAAATGAGTAAGACACCATGCGATCATTTTTAATATCCATGAGCAGGCATTTACTAAATATTTTGAAATCTGCCAAATACTATGCTATTGTTATTTTCAAATGCTGTCGAGTTGGTTCCAAGCTACAGCAACCCGGTATAGGGTTTCTGAGATGCGGCTGGTGAACTTGAACCACCGACCTTGCGGTTCAAACCAACTTTGTGGTCCAGTGCATTAACTCAGAGCACCAAACCAAGACTCCAAAAAGTTAGACCTTGGCAATAAAACTATAAAATAATTGCATGGGTACAGTCCTTACAGAGGTAGAATTAGCAAAAGAGACAGCTAATAGAAGCACAAATGTTACAACTTAATGAGATGCATGCAAGACTAGAATCTAGTGAGGGAGATAAACAAGGCTAGAATTTTTGTTTTATTCCCTGATATAATCTAAGTGCTTAGTACTTGGCACAACATAAGTACAAAATAAATGTACTTACTGGACAAAGTATAGGGAGGGAGTTCTCATTCATTCTTGGACTGGGTAGAAAGAAGGAAGACTATGGCATTTTTCGAGGAGTAACAACTAAGGAAATGCAGAAGGATGAACAGAAGTTGAGCTGAAGTTAGGAATACTCAAGAGATTAGTATGCACACAGGGCAATAGGAGGAAAGAGAATCAGGCCTCTCATTTTCTAGCAACTTAAATTCTTGTGTATTCTTGGTGTGTATGCAACAGAGCAAATAATCCAAGAAGCTATGTTATATGAAGAAAAATGTGGCATCAGGATGGAAGGAAGACTCATTAACAACCTACAATATGCAGATGATACAACCTTGCTGGCTAAAAGTGAAGAGGACTTAAAACATTTACTGATGAAGATCAAAGAGCACAGCCTTCAGTATGGATTACATCTCAATGTAAAGAAAACAAAAGTCCTCACCACTGGACCAATAAATAACATTCGTATCAAAGGAGAAAGATTGAAATTGTCAAGGACTTCATTCTTCTTGGATCAACCATCAACACTCATGGAAGCAGCAGTCCAGAAATCAAATGACGTATTGCATTAGGCAAATCTGCTGCACAAGACCTGTTGTGCATAGGGTTGCTATGAGTCAGTACCAACATTATGGAACCTACCAACAACAACAATGCATCTGAGGTACTGTAGACACTGGATAGAAAGTCAGAGAATCTGGTCAGGAATACTTTCAGCAAGGAGAGTGAGGTGTTGAAAACTCTTAAGTGTTGAATTTCTAGTTCTCAGTTGTTAAAACAAGTCTGATAGATTAAAGCAGGACTTTTCAAAGTACATTCCAAGGATTCCTTTCTTAAGTACATTCAGAAAATTCTCCTTTTAAACCTAGAGGGATGGCAAAACTAACTAATTCCAGCATTAGAGGGCTACACACCCTATTTGACTGGTCTCACACAATCATTTAGTGAGAATTAAGAAGACTTTGGATAAAAATGTCATTTCAAGTAAATTCAAGGTACCACAGGTCCACTTGAGTCAAGCCATGATATTTTCAGTCAACTCGTATACATGTGAAAGCTGGACAATAAAGCAATAAGACAGATGAATAAGTAACACATTTGTATTATGGTGTTAGTGAGCACTATTGAATATACCATAGACTGTCAGAAATTCAAACAAATCTGTCAAGGAACAAATACAGACTGCCCCATTACTTCAGACACATCATCAGGAGAAACCAATCACTGCAGAAGGAACACCTGCTAAAGTAGAATGTCAGCAAAAATATGGAGACCCCAATAAGACTGATTGTTTCAGTGGCTACAACAATGGACTCAAACATAGATACATTTGTAAAGATGGTACAGAACGGGATAGTTATACAAGTTTTATTCAGTTATGCAAGGGTCAATTTGAGTTGGAGCTGACTTAATGGCCCTAAGAACAACTATAATTTACCTTGGAGGCCAATACTGAAAAAAGTAAAAAAATCTCAGTTCTGGTCTTCCTAGTCTATCCATAGTCTCTCCTCCCCCATCACATAGTCAAAAATATGTCTAAAGCTAAACACTCAGACATGGAACAGGGAAAATAGGTAAAAATACAATAAACACATTTGTTTATATAAATGTATTGTGCTTCTCCCAGATCATTGCCAATTGTTGTTGTTGTTAGGTGCCATTTAGTCACAGTGACCTTATGCACAGCAGAATGAAACACTGCCCAAGCCTGGACCAACCTCACTATTGTTGCCACTCTTGAGCCAGTTGATGCTGCCATTTTTCCAATCCATCTCACTGGGGCCTTTCTCTTTTTCTTTGACCCTTCACCTTACCAAACATGATATCCTTCCAAGCGACTGGTCCCTCCTGATAATGTGTCTGAAGTATGAGAGACAAAGTTTGGCCATCCTGGCCTCCAAGGAGCAATCTTGCTGCACTTTTTCCAAAACAGATATTGGTTCTTTTGGCAGCCCTTGGCACTTTCAATATTCTCCTCCAACACCATAACTCAAAAGCATAAATTCTTCTACAGTCTTCCTTTATTCACTGTCCAGCTTTCACATGCATATGAGGTTATTGAAAATGTCATGGCTTGGATCAGGTGCACCTTAGTTTTCAAGCTGACATCTTTGCTCTTCTACACTAAAAGTTCTTGTACAGCACATTTGCCTAATACAATATACATCATTTGATTTCTTGACTGCTGCTTCCATGAGTGTTGATAGTTGATCCAAGAATACTGAAGTCCTTGTCAACTTCAATCTTTTCTCCGTTGTTAAGATTGTTGTTTATTGGTCCATTGGTGAGGATTTATGTTTTCTTTACATTGAGACACAATCCATATCGAAGGTTTTGCTCTTTGATCTTCATCAGTAAATATTTTGTCTTCTTCACTTTCAGCAAGCAAAGTTGTATCAAATAGCATATTGCAGGTTGTTAAAGAGTATTCCTCCAGTTCTGATGCCACATTTTTCTTCATATAACCCAGTTGCTTGGATTATTTGTTCAGCATACAAGTTGAATAAGTATGGTGAAACAATACAACCCTGTTGCACACCTTTCTTAATTTTAAACCATTCAGTGTTCCTATGATAATCAACGGTGAACAACGTAACCAGAGTTAAGAAATTCAAGAAAGGTGATGTTCAGCCTAATGTCTTTAGAGCACAATTTAGTGATCTGTCCTTAGATGCAGTACTAACTCATAGTGATCCCACTCACAATAGAATGAAACACTGTCCAGTCCTTCACCATCTTCACAATTGTTGTTACACTTTAGCCCATTGATGTTGCCACTGTGCCAGTCAATCTAGTTAGAGATCTTCCTCTTTTTTGTTGACCTTCCACTTTACCAAGAATGATGTCTTTCTCCAGGTACTAGTCCATCCTGATACTACTATGTCTGAAGTATGAGAGATGAAGTCTCACCATAATTCAAATGTAACAATTCTTCCACAGTCTCCCTTATTCATTGCTCAGCTTTCACTTGCATATGAGGCTATTTAAAATACTATGGCTTGGATCAGGCACACCTTAGTCCTCAACTGGCAACATTGTTCCTGAACACTTAAGATGCTTTTTATAGCAGATTTGCCTAATGCATATTAACATTTGATTTATAGACTGTTGGTTTCATGCCTGTTGATTGTAGATCCAAGAAAAAGGTAGTCTTTGACAATTTCAGTTTTCTTCTTTGTTTTTCATGATGGTCTTTATTGGTCGATTGTGAATATTTTTGTTTTCTTTAAATTGAGGTACAATCCATACTTAAGGTGTTCATCTTTGATCTTCATTAGTAAATATTTCAAGTCCTCTTTGCTATCAGTAAGAAAGGCTGTATCATCTGCATATTGCAGATTTTAATGAGTCTTCTTCCAGTCCTGATATCATATGTTTCTTCATATAATCCAACTTCTCAGATTATTTGCTCAGCATACAGAGTGAATAAATATGGTGAAAGAACACAACCCTGGCACATACCTTTCTTCATCTAGAATACTCTTTGATGGCATGTAGGGGAGCAGAGAGAAGAGAATATGGCTAGACCAAGAAGACCAGAACTGAGACTTTTTATTTATTCAGGGTTGGCTTCAAGGTGTTCTGGAGCACTCAATTTTCATTATGTTATCTAAACTTTACTGTGATCCACAAAATTAAATGCCTTTGCATAATCAGTAAAGCAAAATTAAACACCTTTGTAATAATCTGAGAAATGGGATTTTATGAAGAAGAACATGGCTGCAGGATAAGAGGAAGACTCATTAACCTTAAATGTGCAGATGAAACAATCTTGTTTGCTGGAAGTGAAGAGGGCTTATAATACTTACTGATGAAGATCAAAGACCACAGCACCTCAATTTAAAGAAAACAAAATTCTTCACAACTGTACCAATATATAGCATAATGATAAACTGAGAAAAGATTGAAGTTTCCAAAGGCTTCCTTTTGTTGGATCTATAATCAATATTTATGAAAGCAACAGTCAAGAAATAAAATGGCATCTGCATTAGACAAAGCAGCTCTGGTATCGTAGTGGTTACAAATTGGGGTGCTAACCTCAAGGTCGGCAGTTCAAAACTACCAGTTGTTCCATGGGAGAAAGATGAAGCTTTCTGCTCCCGTAAAGATTTGAAGCCTCAGAAACCCTGTGCAGGGCACTCTGAGTTGGAACCAACTCCAATAACAATAGCAACAGCATTAGGAAAGTCTTCTTCAAAAGATAGACTCTCCACCAAGTGGTTTTCAACCTGTCTAGATGGGGCTGGTGAAAGGAGATGGGGATAAGACACTTGTGATTCAATAGAGAATAATTGCTATCAGGACTGATTGTGAATGTTGCAAATGTAAAGGTAGATGTAACAAAAGGAGGGGAGTGGTTGAACTTACAACCAGGAGCAGAGGACCCTGTGACCACAAAAAGAGAAGAGTGGAGTGGGGTCCCCTATCTAGAGAAGTAATGACACCAGAGGTGGAGGCAGAGATAATGAAGTGGCGAGATAGAGTGGTTGGGCAATCTAGACTCAAGGAGGGAGAGCGGCTTGTGCTGGCAGCTGGGAGGAAGGCTTGCAGGGTATGCCTTTTGGTTGTTTGAATGGTTGTTTATCCCTGAATGATTCAATATACATCCAAAAAAAAAAACAAAAAAAAACATGGGAGAGAATAGAAGCAAATACTGTTGAATGATGATGTATGGAGGGGATTGTAGTCATTGCAATGAAATGAAATACGATAGGATGAGTGTAAAGCTGATTTTCTCCCATGTAAACTATCACTCAATTCACAATAAAAACTTAAAAATAAAACTCTTTAAAGTGTGTTAAAGTAGAAAGATGCCACTTTGTGAACTAAAATGTGTCTGACTAAAGTAATGGCATTTTATGTCAATTCTGTTGGTTAATGAATAAGAAAGACTGCTGAAGAATTGATGCATTTGATTTGTAGTATTGGTTAAGAATACTGAAAGTGCCATGGACTGCCAGAAGACTAAACAAATATGTCTTGGAGAAATGTAGCCCAAATACTTAGAAGCGAGGATGGTGAGACTTTGCCATTCACTCTTTGGACAAGTTTTCAGGAGGGACCATTACCTGGAGAAGGACATATGCTTGGTATAATGGAAAGTCAAAGAAAAAGAAGAAAATGACCAAGGAGATGGGTTGACACAGAGGCTGTAACAATAGACTCAAACATAATAATTGTGAAGATGGCCTAGGTCTGGCGCTGTTTCATTCTATGTGCATAGGATCGCTATGAGTCAGGACCAGCTTGAAACCACATAACAACAAAAACAGCAACAACAATACTTATTGTGGTTGCTGGTGGTGCTGTAGGATAAGCACTGGACTACTAACTACAAGGTTGGCAGTTCAAACACTGTGGGAGAAAGATGAGACTTTCTGCTGTATTAAAGATTTACAGCCGCTGAAACCCTATACTGGGTTGATATGGATAAGAATCAACTCAATGCCACTTAACAACAACACCAGTACCTTAAAACTTAGACCAGATACTTTCTTCTTCTACTTCTCATTTTGTGCCTCCTTACGGTATGTGAGGCTTGAACACTCTGGCAGGCTTGCTAAGTCTCTGTTCCTTTTATTTGTCTCTGTGTATTCATCAGGAATGTATTCTGCAAATGCCAACCCTTTTTCAATGTCTTTCTTCAATGCAGTAGTCTAGGTCTTAGATCCTGAGATAGAGAAGGGAAAAGCTAGAAATGTAAATGAGGTTTTTAATCCATTATTTTCACAGAACTGTGTACATAAATTACTATTCTAGAGTCTCATTATGCTATAGGAATCCTGGTGTGGTGCTATGGGTAAATGCACGGGACTGCAAAGCTGGTTTGAATTGTAAGGTTATGGTTCAAGCTCACCAGCTGCTCCTCGGAAACTCTATACAGGGTGAGTATGGATCAGAATCGACTCGATGGCACTTAATAGCAACAACAACATTATGCTTTTGCTCCTTCTGTTTGTAACTCACTAGAAAACAATTGCCATGAATGGAGATTATCAAGGAAGATTTTGAGACCTCTTGGGTTCCCTGGCCAAATACCATTATGGAATACCAAAATTCTACACTGAATAATTTACATTTTCCAATTTGGCACTCATGGAGAAAAATGTTACAACAAACTCATATCATGCTAAAAAGACAGAATTTGATTTTTTTACAAGATCATTGGTAGAATACATAGGCATGCCAATCACACCAAAGTTCAGCTTCTAAGAGACAATTTGGCCAGCAAACATTATGCACATTCAGATGTATACAACAGTGGTATTCAGTACACCCGCCAATCTACTGATGCCCAGTTAATTCCAACTCATCTCAAACAAATAGAATAGGCTAGAACTGAACTATAGGATTTCTAAGGCTGTAAATCTTTACAGAAGGAGACGTCCTCATCTTCCTTCCTCAAATGGCTGGTGTATTGGAACCACCGATCTTTGGATTAGCAGCCCAATGCATAACCTACTGCACCACAATAACTCCTTGAATTTCAGTGCACAGCTATAAAACTCAACACTTAAAATGCATCATCAAAGTCTATCAAGTAAGATAACAATCTGTTATTACATTTAAATAAAATATACACACCCATATTAGGGTAAAACTGTGGCTTGTGTGTGGACAATTTTGCATTGCTGTGTTATATAAATTGGGACTAGAGAAATACAATTTTCAATAAAGTTGATTTAATAATGATAATGTCAATATTACAATTTTTATTTTAACATTTTGACTTCTATGACTATAAATAGTAAAGCAGCAATATATATCATATGACTGTTTAAATTTTTCTTCTAGTAAATGAATTAGAAACTCCTTAGAGAGGAAAGATACAAGGGTGTGATGATTAAGGTTAGATGTCAACTTGACTGGGTCTTGATTCTCAGGGATTATGCAGTTATGATGTAGTCATTATCCATGATGAGATAGGATATAAAGTGATTAGATCTGCTTTGAGCAGCCAGTCAATTTAAAGGAAGCTTCTTTGGGGATATGTTCTGCTTCCAATATGCATATATGAGGTTTCTAGAAAAGTTCTCTTACTTTTTGCTAGCTATGGATCCTCCATCTTATTTGTCATCTGAGCTCCAGTTTTTTAACTTGGACCATCAACCTGCTATTTGTTGTCGTTGTTAAGAGCCGTTGAGTAGGTTCCGACCCATAGCGACCCTGTACAGGGTTTCCGAGGGTGTAAATCTTTACGGGAGTAGAAAGCCTGATCTTTCTCCCGCGGAGCAGCTGGTAGTTTCGAAGCACTGACCTTAAGGTTCGCAGCCCGATTCGTAACCACTACGCTATATATCGACTGCCAATTCTGGGAGTTGTTAATTTCTGCAGATTGTGAGTCAGTAGCTTGCCATCTTACTTACCATCCTTGGATTTATTCACCTATATAGACATTAGCCTGCCATCTGACATTTCCATTTTAACTTTGTAAATCCCTGAAGGAAATGTTCCCATCTCTCCAACTCTTCCCTGAAGAATTCCATATTCTTTGATTTACAGTACATCAAAAAGAAAGGTTTTGCATACTGCAAAGTGTGTCCCTTTGAGTTTGGGGTATAAAAAATTTTTTTTGAAGGGGCAAGATTGGGGCTATAGGGTTGATGGGGAAGATTTTCTCAATTAAATTCTTCTAAGACAGCCCTTCTACCCTCAAAGAATGAACAGGTGTGTTGTTTGTAATGGGGAAAAAATGTTTAATATAAGTTTCCTGACCTTTTTCTCACCCATGCTATTTTCAAATTTCTTCAAACTTCTTCAAAATAAGTCCAGTGTCCTTTGAGGAAAATCTATCAAAATTATCCCTTTGTAATCCCCAAAAGAGTTCTGGTGTGGCAATGTAGGATAAGCACTTTGACCTCATCGTCAGTTTGAACCACAAAATAGATGGTCCAAACTTACCAGCCACTCCTTGGAAACCCTATATAAGTTCACTATGAGTCAGAATTGACTCAATGGCATTTAACAATACAACAGCAATCCCCCAAAATAGTCACCATGACCTTTCTTTTTTCATGTTTTTTTGTGAATTGAGAAAAGGTTTACAAAGCAGATCAATAGTTTTACATTCAGCAAATCATATACTTTGCTTCATTACAATGAGTGCAATCACCCACTATGTACCATCAGTTAACAGTTGTTGTTGTTAAATGCCATTGAGTCAGTTCCAACCCATAGCAACCCTGTATAGGGTTTCCAAGGAGCAGCTGGTGAGCTTGAACCACCGACTTTGCGGTTCAAACAGCTTTGCAGTCTAGCGCATTAACCCATAGCACCACAGTTACCACTATTTCCTTTAAGTCTTGCATTTCTCCCTGTGTCTCATGTTACCTTCTCCTTTCCTCTGCCAACCTTCCTCTTGTTGTATATTACCTGTCCCATCACCCTTGTTAACATATGTCTACCCTCTTTTGTTTTTGTTAGGTGCCACAGAGTCGAGGCTGACTCATAGATACCCTATGCACAGCAGAACAAAACACTGCCCGATCCACTAGCCCATGAATAATTCCCTTCCTGCTACCCCTACTCCTTAGTAACCATCCTAGAATATTTCCTAACTTTTTACCACAGTGGTCTCATACAATATTTGCATTTTTGTGATTGACTAGTAATAATATCCTCTAATCTCATCCAGAAGTCCTGGTGTGGCATGGTAGAATAATCACAGGACTGCAAGGTCAATTTGAATAGAAAGATCAGTGGTTCAAACTCACCAGCTGCTCCTCAGAAACCCTATACAGGGTCACTATTAATTGGAACTGACTGGATGGCACTTAACAACAACAGCAACGTCATCCATGTTCTGATGTGTTTTGCAGATACGTTGTTATTCTTCAACATTGAGCAACGTTCCATTGTGTGTATGTAGTAAAGTTTGTTTAACCATTCTTCTATTCATGGATATTAAGATTGTCTCCAACTTTTTGCTATTGTGACTAGTGTTTCAGTGAATATGGGTGTATATATATCTAGTCATGTCACATCTCTTTTTTCTTGAGTATATATACCAAGTAGACTAATTGCTATGTCATAGAGTATTGCTATTTCTAATTTTTTGAGAATGCACCATACAATTTTCCACAGTGGTTACATTTTACAGTCCAGATGATTTTTGTATAAACCAGTGTTTTTATTGGCCCTTGCTCTCTGGGTCATATTGCTAAATCCAAGACTCATTCCCAATTACAATTTGTTCCATAAAATCATCTTCAATTGCTTTGATCTTGCTTAAAATTAAGAAAAACATAAAAAGATCAGCTCTTTCAGCCAACTGGTCTTCTACAATACTTTTGACACTCATAGAACAAAAAGCTTGCTGAGGCCCGTGTGTTCACTTAAAATTGAAACTATTAAACCATGTGAGATCCCAACTTTAGTAGCTATCATTTCAATGGTAATTCTATGGTCCTCTTCTAAGAGTTTCTGGATATTAGCTACAGTTTCTGCAATCATTTAAGTTGACACTCTTCCCTATCTTGGTTCATCTTTGAGGTCTATCTGACCTTCCTTAAAATCCCTGATCCATCTAAAATTGGTGTTTGACATGGGGCAGCATTCTTCTAAACATGTTACAAAACTTCAGCAACTGGGAAAGATTTCCACTAGAGTTTTGTTGACAATTTTAGATCAGGCTCTAAAATAATGTTGTTCCTAGCAAAATAAACATCATTTTTAATTCTCCTTAGTGCTGTGACGTTCTGGTGTGGTGCTACAGACTAAGCATATGACCACACCAGAAGTTCACAGCACAAGGCTGGCTTGAACTGAAAGGCCAGTGGTTCAAACCCACCAGCTGCTCCTTGGAAACCCTATATCAAAGGTGGTACTATAGGATAATCACTGAACAGCTAAGCATTAGGTTGGCAGTTCAAACCTACTCTCTGCTCCTTGAAAACCCTATAACAATGGTGGTGCTATACGATAATCACTGGATGACTAAGCACTATGTTGGCATTTCAAACCCACTAGCTGCTCCTTGGAAACGCTATAACAATGGTGGTGCTATAGTATAATCACCAGGCAACTAAGCACTAGGTTAGCAGATAGCTCAAAAAAATTAATATGCCTTCTCATCAAAAGTAAAAAGAAATCATAAACATTAAAATAACAGCAATATTTTTGTTAGATGATGTTGAGTTGCTTCTGACTCATCACAACACTATACTGCCCAGTATCACACTATCCTCACAATTATACCACTTGATCCCATTACTGGTGTCACTGTGCCAATCCATCTCACTAGGGGTTTTCCTCTTTTTCACTGACCCTCCACTTTACCAAGCATGATGTCCTTCTCAAGGGACTGGTCCTCCTGACAATATGTCCGAAGTATGAGCAATAAAGTCTCACCATCCTGGCTTCTAAGAAGCTTTCAGGCTGTATTTCTTCCAACACAAATTTGTTTGCTCTTCTGGCAGTCCATGGTACTTTTAATAATCATCTCAAATATCGTAACTCAAATGCATCAGTTCTTTTATGGTCTCCCTTACTCATTGCCCAACTTTCACATGCATTTGAGGCTACTGAAAATATCATGTCTTGGATGCACTGTAGTCTTTAAACTGATATCTTTGATCCTGAACACTTTAAAGAGGTCTTCTGCAATAGAGTTCCCTAATGTAATATGTCATTTGATTTTTTTGAACACTGCTTTCATGAAAGTGGATAGTGGATCCAAGCAAAATGAAGTCTTCAACAATTTCAATCTTTTATCCATGTACCATGATGTTATTTATTGGTCCAATTATATGGCTTTTCATTTGCTTTATATTGATGTACAATCCATAATTAAGGTTGTGGTCTTTGATCTTCATCAATAAGTATTCACTTCAGACAATTATGGGTGTATCATCTGCATATTACAGGTTGTTAATGAGTCTTCCTCAAATCCAGGTGCCATGTTCTTCTTCATATAATTTAGCTTCTCAGATTATTTGCTCAGCATACAATTTGAAAAAATGTTGGGAATGAATAAATCCCTGGCAAATACCTTTGCTGATTTTAAACCATTCATTGCCCTCCTGGTATATGTATAGGTTCCTGATTAGCACAGGTAAGTGTCCTGGAATACCCAGTCTTTACAATGTTATTCACATCTTGTCATAATCCACAGAATAATAGCAAGGAAGGAATGATAAGTATATCTGTAAACAAAATTAACTCAGCTCAGAAAAAATTGTGGAATAAAGAAACTACCAAAGTATCAGCACCAACTACAAACAAAAACAAAACAGAAAAATGATACCAGTAATTCATACCTCTTGGTGACTACATTTAATGTAAATATATTAAACGTACCAGTCCAGTCAAGAGGCAAGTGGATAAACAAGTAAGACCCATCAGTATGCTGTATCCAAAAGATACATCTTGGACACAAAGACAAAAATAAGTTAGAAATAAAGGGTGGAAAAATGTATAAAGCAAAATAGCATTATTGATTTCTAATAAAATAGACTTTAATGTAAAAACTGCCAAAGACCCAAGGAAGAATATGATATAAGGATTAAAGTGTCAATCCTATAAGAGGACATTAACATAATAAGTATTTATATACCCAGGAAAAGACCCCCAAAATACAAAAAGCAAATGTGATCAGAATTGAAAAGAGAAATAGACAACTCCACAATAATTATTGTTGTTTTTAGGTGCTTTTGAGTCAGTGCCAACTCACAGTGACCTTATGCACAAACAAATGAAACATTTCCAGGTCCTGCACCAATCTCATAATTGTTGCTACACTTGAGTCCATTGCTGCTGCCACAGTGCCAATCCATGCCATTGGGGTCAATCCCATCCTCGTTGGGTAGCTAAACTTAAAACAATAGTAGAAGATTTTAATTTACCACATTTGATACAGTACAGACAACTGGAAAGGAACTGAACAAAGATAAAGAAGACCTAAAAATGTCAACCAACAACCATGACCTTAGAAACATATATAGAACATTTTATCCATCATAGCACAAAATACATTATTTTCCATTATATATGGAAAACTCTTAGGAATAATCCATATTAGGCTACAATGCAAACCTTAATACATTTTAAAATGGTAAAACTCTATAAAACCTTTTCTCAGATCACAATGCTGTGAAAGTAGAAATCAGCAATAGACAGATTAAGGAGAAATATCAAATACATGGAAATTAAGTAACACCTGGCTTAAAACTATTCAATAGAAGAAAATTTTTTTAAAATTTCAATTTTTGAATCAGGTAAGAATGAAAACACAATATACCAAAATCTTAGAGACAGAGGGAAAGTATGATCAGAAGACAATGTATAGCATTAAATACACACATTAAAAAAGAAGGAAAAACAAAAACTAATATTTTAACCCAAGATCTCTTCCAATTAGAAATACAACAGCAAAAAAGTCTACAGTCATTAGAAGAAATAATATTTTAGCAGAAATAAATGAACCAGAAAAATGAACAGAAAAAAGCAAAAGGCTAGAATTTAGTTGTTTGAAAGGATTAGTAAAATTTCCAAACCACTGGGAAATTTGCAAAGTTAGCTAAGCAAAAGAAAGAAAAAATGCAAAGAGCATGAAACTGAAATAAAATAGGAAATTCCATAACATAACTATTCACAATAAAAAGGACAATGAGAGTGTACTATAGAGGCCAGTACTCTAACAAATTCAAAAAGAAAGAAGCAATGGACACATTTCTAGAAACACACCAACTACTCAAAGGAATTCAATCAGAGGTAGAAAATTTGAACAAACCCTTCACAAAAGAAGAATATGAACAAGTCATTAACAAAAGAAAGAACACTCATTTACAACAACAAAATCATAGATCAGAAGGCTTTGTTGGCAAATTCTACCAAACATTCAGAGAATAGTTGACAACCATTCTGTTCAAACTATTCCAGAATATAGAAAAGAGTGGAATACTCTCAAATTTATTCTAGGAAACATGAATAACCCTAATCCCAAAACCTTGCAAAAACATTATTAAAACATAAAATTATATGCAAATATCCCTCATGAATATACATGTAAAATTCTCATCAAAATCCTAGCTAATATAATAAAGAACATATCAAACAATACTAATATATCATATGTAAAGGGATTCATACCAGTTACATAAGGATGATTTAACATTACCAAAATAGTCAACAAAATCCACAATAAATTTTTAAAAAATGAAATGGACTACTGGTCATGTCAATCATTCCATATTTTGATTATTAATCGATGTTTACAGCAGTTTATTCTCATTTTGAGCTATGCTGCATCAGTAAATAAAGATCCAAATGCTTACTCCCTTGATGAGGCAGCTCTTCTTCAGTTCTATTTTTAGTGTCTTGCAACCTGAAGGATTCATCTTCTGACTCAATATCTGACAATATTCTGGTGCTATTCATAATGTTTTTATTTTCCTGCACTATATCTGACAATGTTCTACTGATATTCATAAGTAGCATATGATCATGAACCAATGATAAGGAAGGAAGAAGTCCAAGGTGCATTGAAGGAATTGGCAAAAAACAAGGCACCAGGAATTGATGGAATAAAAATTGAAATCTTTCAAGAAAGGGAGGCAACACAGTAAGCACTCACTCATCTATGCCAAGAAAACTGGAAGACGACTATCTGGCCAACTGATTGGAAGAGATCCGTATTTGTGCCCATTAAAGAGAGATGGCCCAATGGAATGCAGAAATCATCAGATATTATCTTTGATATCCCATGCGAGTAAAGTTTTATTAAAGGTAATACAGAAATTTGCTTCAAGCAAACATTGAGAGAGAACTTCCAGAAGTTCAAGCCGGATTCAAAAGAGGCTGTGGGATGAGGGATATCATTGCTGATGTCAGATGGATCTTGGCTGGAAGCAGAGAATATCAGAAAGGTGTTTACCTGTGCTTTATTGACTATGCAAAGGCTTTTGATTGTGTGGACCATGACAAGCTATGGACAATATTGTGAACTATGAGTATTCTGGAACATTTAATTGTGGTCATGAGGAATCTGTATCTGGACCAAGAAGCAGCTGTTCGAACAGAACACGGGAACACTGAATGTTTTAAAATTAAGAAAGATTTGCAACAAGATTATATTCTTTCACTATATTTATTCAACCTGTATGATAAGAAAATAATCTGAGAAGCTAGGTAATATGAAGAAAAACGTGGCATTAGGATTGGAGGAAGACTCACTAACAACCTGTGATACTCAGATGATACAACTTTGCTTGCTGAAAGTGAAGAGAAATCCAATACATTAAAATATTTATATTAGTGTATAGGAATCCAATACATTAAAATATTTACTGATGAAGATCCAAGAGCATGGCCTTCAGTATGGATTACATCTCAATGTAAAGAAAACAAAAATCCTCACCACTGGACCAATAAACAACATTCTTAACAATGGAGAAAAGATTGAAGTTGTCAAGGTCTTTGTTCTTCTTGGATCGACTATCAACAGTCATGGAAGCAGCAGTCAAGAAATAAAATGACATATTTCATTAGGCAAACCTGCTGCACAAGACCTTTTTAAAGTGTTGAAGAACAAAGATGTCAGCTTTAATACTAAGGTGAGCCTGACCCAAGTCATGGTATTTTCATTAACCTCACATGGATACAAAAGCTGGACAGTGAATAAGGAAGACCGTAGAAGAATTGATGCTTTTGAGATATGGTGTTGGAGGAGAATATTGAGAGTGCCATGGCCTGCCAAAAGAACCAATAGTTCCGTTTTGGAAGAAGTGCATCCAGAGTGCTCCTGGGAGGCCAAGATGACCAAACTTCGTCTCTCTTTCTTTGAACATATTGTCATGAGGGACCAGTCACTGGAGATGGATATCATGTTGGGAAAGGTGAAGGGTCAGAGAAAAAGAGGAAGACCCCCAATATGATGGATTGCCCAAGTGGCAGCATCGATGGACTCAAGCGTGGCAACAGTAGTGAGGTTGGCCCAGGATCGGGCAGTGTTTCTTTCTGTTGTGCATAAGGTTGCTATGAGTCAGTACTGACTTGATGGCACCTAACAACAACAACAACAACATTCAGAAGCAGTATCCTCTCATTCTTCCTAGTCTGTTTAGTCTGGAAACTCTCCTGAAACCTCTTCCTGTTGGCTTTTCAAATTCTGATATAGCTTCCATCATCACAGGAACAAGCAGGACACCTCAACAACAATCAGTACAACAAATTGACAGATGAGTGGTCGTCCCAGTTACCTAGTTTTTACTAGAGCCTTCAAGTTTGCCTGTGTATATATTATGATCTTTAGAGTGTTTAGGTTTTATTGTTGTTGTTGTTAAGTGCCGTGGAGTCGGTTCCGACTCATAGCTACCCTGCACAGGGTTTCCGAGGTTTTTATATGTAAGGTTTTTTAACCTATCTTTAATTACTTTTTATATATTGTAAGAGATATGGATACTGTTTAAGTTTTCTGTAAATGGATAGCCACATTGTTGTTGTTGCTAAGTGCCATTGAGTCAATTCCGAACCATAGGGACGCTGCATAGGGTTTCCAAGGAGCGGCTGGTGAGCTTGAACTTCTGACCTTGCAGTTCAAATGGCTTTGCAGTCTGGCGCATTAACCCATACCAGGACTCCAGCCGTATTTGGCAGCACCATTTATTCAAAAGACTATCTCTTCCCCATAATGGGTTCTGTCTCTGGCAGTTGTCCAAATACAGATAGAACTACTGGCTTTCCAATACTGTTCCATTGATCTATCTATCTGTCATTGTACCTATACACATTTGTTTTGACTGCTAAGACTTTACAGTGGGGGTCTCAAGAAAGTATCCTTCTATATTGATCTTCTTTAGTTGTATTTTGCTTATCTCTGGCTTCTTTCATTTTCATATAAATTTGGTGTTTAGTTTTTTCATCTCTTCAAAGAATCATTATTTAATCTGTACCAAGAATGAATTATATCTGCAGTTAATTTGGGTATTACTGACATTTTCACAATTTTACTTCTTCCTATTTATGGGAGTCCTGGTGTGACATTATGGGTTAATGTGCCAGACTGCAAAGCCGTTTGAACTGCAAGATCAGCAATTCAAGCTCACTAGCTGCTCCTCAGAAACCCTACACTATGGGTCAGAACCGACTCTATGGCACTTAACAACAACATTTATAAGTATGATATATTCTTTCACTTCTGTGGGTTTCTTATAGTTTCCTATAGTTGTGTTTTGCAGTTTATTTTGCAAAAGTCTTCTGTTTCTCTAACTAGATTTATTCTTCTGGGCTTCATCTTTTGGTCTTCTATTGTAAATGGAATTGTTTTCTGATTTACTTCCAATTTTCCTAGATTCATACTTTGGATTTTTCAGTGTCTCTTTATTAGTGTATAGGAATCCAACCAATTTTTATATGATGATCTTGTACTCTGCCACTTCGCTAAATCCTTCTATTAGTTCTGGTAGTTTAGTAGTTGATTCTCTGGGATTTTCTATGAAGGGAATCATATCATTTACAAATAGAGACAGCTTAACTTCTTCATGTACAATTTATTGCTTTATTATTCTGCCTACAATTTCTCATGTAATATAGAATAGGGCTAGTAATAAGGGCATCCCTGTATTGTTTCTTTTCATAAGGGATGTGTTTTAAGTCTCTCTTTTTATAGAATAATGTTGGGTTTTGTGCATATGTCTTTAACTATATTGAGGAAATTCCTTTATGCATCCAATTTCTGCACGTTTTTTATCAAAAATAGATGTTGAATTTTGTCAAGTACCTTTTTCGCACTGATTAACATGACGATTTAGTTCATTTGGACCTTCATTTGCTGATGGGGGACAACTCAAAATGAGAAGAAACAGCTGTAAGCATCCATTAATAATCAGAACAAGATATATACAAAGTATGAATCTAGGAAAATTAGTTGTCAAAAATGAAATGGTGTGTATAAATATAGATATCTTACTCATTGTTGTTTAGTGCCATTGAGTCAGGTCCAACCCATAGCAACTCTGAATAGGGTTTCCAAAAAGCTACTGGTGAGCTTGACCCACTGACCTTGTGGTTTAATCCGAATTTGCAGTCCAGTGCATTAACCTAGGTCGTCACACCATGGACTCCATCCTAATCATTTGTGAGGTTAAATGACTAGTAAGGGCCATTTGGAATTAGACAATCATATGGTTTCCTATGCTGGGAATGAAAAATTAAAAAAGAATGGTATCACATTCCTTATCAAACAGAACATTTCAAGATCTATCTTTTTGCTTCTTTGTTTTTTTTATGGTTTGTTTGTTTGTTTTTCAAGATCTATCTTTGATAGAATAATTCTAATGTGCCTACAAGACTGACTCCTGGAGTGGCACTGTAGCATGAACACTGGCTGGTGAACTACAGATCAGCATTTCATACCCACCAGCTGCTCCTCAGAAACCTTATACAGGGTGGATATGAGTACAAACTCACTATGACACCTAACAACAACAACAGGAAAGACAAGTTAATATCAATACTATTCACATTTATGCTCTAATCACTAAAATTGATGTTGAAATTGAAGAATTCTTCTAACTTATTTGATCTTAAATTGATCAAACATGCTACCAAGAAGTATTGAAAATTATTTTGATTGGAATGTGTAAGTTGGAACAAAGGGGAAGGATGTGTAGGTTGGAAACAAAGAAGTAGGAAAATATGGTATTGATAATAGAAATGATGCTGCTGGAGCTCGCATGATAGACTTTCATAAGACAAATGACTTACTCATTACAAACACCTTTTTTAAACAAGATAAAAGACAGCTTTACACATGGACCTCACCAGATAGAATACACGGTAATCAAACTAACTTCATTTGTGGGAAGAGACAGTGTAAAATTTCAACATCATCAGTCAAAACATGGCCAGGGGCCAACTGTGGAACACACCATGGATTGCTCACATGCAAATTCAACCTGCAGCTAAAGAAAATTCAAACAAGACCACAAAAGCCAAAATATGACCTTTAACATATCCCTCCTGAATTTACAGACTATCTCAAGAACAGATTTGAAGCATTAGAGACTAATGATCAAAGACCGAAATAACTGTGTGATCACCTCATACAGGAAGTAAGCAAAAGGTCATTAAAAAGACAGGAAAGACAGAAAAGCCCAAAATGAATGTCAGAAGAGACTCTGAAATTTTCTTTCAGTTTAGTGATGCTAAAGCAGTGGAAGAAATGAGAAATTCAAAGAACAAAACAGAAAAATGTAAAGCGCTGAGGACTCTAGACTCATGGAAAGAGAAAGTCTGCACTGGTAACCAGGAGGCAGGCTTGCAGAATGTGCCTTTTGATTATATACCTCTGAGTGTTTTTTTGTACATCCCCCCCCCTTTGATCTATTCTCCCCCAAAAAAACCAGAGGGAATTGAAGCAAATACTGTTGAATGATGATTTATGGAGGGGACTGTAATCATTGCAATGAAATGAAATATAATGTTGTTGTTGTCTGGTGCCATCGAGTCGGAACCGACTCATAGTGACCTCATGCACAGCAGAACGAAACACTGTCTGATCCTGGGCCAACCCCACCACTGCTGCCACACTTGATGCCATCAATGATGCCACCTGGCTGATCCATCTCATTGGGGGTCTTCCTCTTTTTCTCTGACCCTCCATCTTACCCAGCATGACATCCTTCTCCAGTGACTGTTCCCTCCTGACAATATGTCCAAAGTATGAGAGATGAAGCTTAGCCATCCTGGCCTCCAAGGAGCACTCTGGCTGCACTTCTTCCAAAATAGATCTATTGGTTCTTTGGGCAGTCCATGGCACTTTTAGTATTCTCCTCCAATGCCACAACTCAAAGGCATCAATTCTTCTATGGTTTTCCTTATTCACTGTTCAGCTTTCATATCCATATGAGGTTATTGAAAATACCATGGCTTGGATCAGGTGCACCTTAGTCCTCAAGCTGACATCTCTGCTCTTCAACACTATAAAAAGTTCCTGTGCAGCAGATTTGCCCAATGCAATAGGATGAGTGTAAAACTGGTATTCTCCCATGTAAACTATCATTCAATACACAATAAAAAATTACCAAAAAATTTGAAGTGCAACTTGAGATGGCAAATTCAAGTATTATAATGAAATATGCAAAAACCTGGAGAGAAAATTGAAAGATAAAAACACACTCAGCATTTCTCAAGAAGGAAAACCTGAAGAAATAATCAAGCCTCAATGTGGAATACTGAAAGATTCTATACGCAAAATATTGAATGATGCAGAAAGCATACAAAAAAGATGGAAGGTGTATAGAGAGTCACTGTACTAAAAAGAAATGATTGATGTTCAACCTTTTCAAGAGGTAGCATATGATGTAAAACTGATGGTACTAAAGAGAGAATTCCAAGCTGTACTGAAGACACTTGTGAAAACCAAGTCTCCAGGAATTGATAGATTATAATTTGAAATCTTTCTTCATCAGACTGATGAAGCACTAGAGATGCTCACACCTCTATGGAAAGAAATTTGGAAGGCAGCTACCTGGCCAATCTATTGGAATATATCCATATATGTGCCCAATCCAAAGAGTAGTGACCTAATGGAATGTGCAAATCATCAAACACTATCACTGATGTCACATGGAAGTAAAATTTTGACTAAAATATTTCAAAAACTACTGCCATAGTACATTGACAAGGATCTGCCAGAAATCCAAGCTGGATTCAGAAGAGGACATGGAACTAGGGATATCATTGCTGACATCAGATGGATCTTGGTTGAAAGCAGAGAATACCAGAAAATATTTATTTGTGCTTTATTAACTATGCAAAAGCTTTTGTCTGTATGAATCATGGCAAGATATGGATGATACTGTGAAGAGGGGTATTTGAGGACACTAACACTCATGGATGCAGCAGTCAAGAAATCAAACAACATATTGCATTAGACAAATCTGCTACACAAGACCTTTTTAAAGTGTTGAAGAGCAAAGACATCAGCTTGAGAAATAAGGTGCTCCTGACCAAAGCCACGGTATTTTCAATAACATCATGTGCACGTGAAAGCTGGACAATGAATAAGGAAGACCACAGAAGAATTTATGCTTCTGAGTTATGGTGTTGGAGGAGAATATTGGCAGTACAATGGGCTGCCAAAAGAACAAACAGATCTGTGTTGGAAGAAGTACAGCCAGAATACTCCTTGGAGGCCAGGATGGCCAAACTTTGCCTCTCATTTCTCACACTTTGGACATATTATCAGGAGGGACCAGTTGCAGGAAAAGGATATCATGTTTGATAAGGTGGAGGGTCATAGAAAAAGAGGAAGACCCCCAGCGAGATGGATTGGCATAGAGACAGCATCAATGGGCGCAAGCGTGGGAATAATTATGAGTTTGTCCCAGGAGCAGGCAACCTGTTCTGTTGTACATAGGGTCACTATGAGTTGGTACTGACTTGATGCCACCTAATAACAACAAAATTAGTGCTCATGAGGAACCTGCATGTATACCAAGAGGCAGTCATTCTAACAGAACAAGAGGATACTGAATAGTTTAAATTCAGAAAAAGTGTGTTCCAGGGTTGAATTCTCTCACCATAGTTATTCAGTCTGTATGTTGGGCATATAATCCAAAAAAATGGATTATACGAACATGGCATAAGGATTAGAGGAATACTCTTTAACATCCTGCTATATGTGGAGGAAGCAATAAAACCTTGCTTGATGGATGTGAAAAGAACTTAAAATACTTAATGATTAAAAACTACAGCAGTCATGAGTTGCACCTCAATCAAAAGAAAGCAAAAATCCTTACTACTAAACCAGCAAATAACATCATGATAAATAGAGAAAGAACTGAAGACTTTGTTTTGATTGGGCCCACAATAAGGAAGCAGCAGTCAAAAAATCAAACAATGTATTTCATTAGGGAAATCTGTTGTACAAGACCTCTTAATATATTAGAATCAAAGTTATCGTTTTGAGGATTAGGGTATGCCTTACCCACTCCATAGTATTTTCAGTAGCCTTATATACATGTGAAAGTTGGACAATAAATAAAACTGTAGAAATATTGATGTATTTGAATGTTGGTGTTGAAGAATAGTATTAAAAATACTATGGACTGTCAGAAGACTAAGGAGATCTGTCTGGGCAGAGGTGCAGCCAAAATAATCCTTATAAACAAGGATGGTGAGATTTCATCTCATACTTTTGACATGTTTTATCAGGGGGAACTAGTACCTGGAGAAGAACATCATGCTTAGTAAAGTGTAAGATCAGCAAAAAAGAGGAAGACACTCAATGCAATGGATTGGCACAGTGGCAGATGCCAAGGGCTCATGAGTAAAAGCAATTGTGAGGATGGCTGAGGACTGAACAGTGTTTTGTTCTGTTGTGCATAGGGTCGCTATGAGTCATAATCATCATGATGACACCCAACAACAACATAGACCGAGAAAAAAAAAAAACCTCAACACCTTTAGTAAAAGACAAAATTCCAAATGAAAATTGGGTAAAGGATATAACAGACACTTCAGTAAAGAAGACATTCAGTAGCCAATGAACACATAAAGAAATACTGATATTGTTGATAAAAACTAATATTGCTAATTGCTGACCAGTTGATACCTTCTCATAGTGACCATGTCTAGGGTTTCAGAGGAGCAGATGGAGGTTTTGAAATCACGACCTTGTGGTTTACATCCCAGTGTTTATCCTACAGTACCACACCAAAATAAACTAGTTGTTATTGTTAAGTGTCGTTGAGTCGGTTCCAACCTATAGCCACCCTATATAGAGTTTTCAGTAAACAGCTAATGGGTCTGAACTACCAACCTTGTGATTCAAATGGACCTTGCTGTCCAGCACATTATCCTTGTAGCACCACACCAGGAGTCCAAGATACACTAGTAGAACCCCAAAAACTATGGCACTTCAAACCTGGAACTGAAATTACTCCAACCACTCAACATTCATCCAAACAACAGATAGGCTTATAACCTCAACATATTTGAAACAAAACAGTAACATAAAATTTTTAACCCAAAACAGAATCTTGACATGAATTTATTATTGTTGCTGTTTTGAAGTGCTATAGAGTTAATTCCAACTCATAGGTGGTGCAGAAAATCTCATCCAGCAGAGTGGCTCGTGGGTTTGAACCACCAACCTTGTGATTTAAAATCTCATGCTTATTATATATAGAGACACTGGACTTCCTTGTAATGAACTTATAACCTATTCAAAGAAATCTCTTAGCACTTTCCTTATGATAGGAAAATATTTTGAGAGGTTCCATGAACTTTCAAATTCTCAGGTGTTTCTAATTATTCACTGAGCAAGAACACCTAAGCTGATCTAAATAAAAAAAATATCTTTAGGGTGAAAACATTTGCTTTTTCTAAAGCATGTGGCTTGATAAATGTCAATCTATCCTTGTCCTGAGGCTGGTTATACTAAAAATGAATTAATGCTTCAAACCAGTAATCAAAAGAAATGCTTGTTACTTTAAACACAAGAAACTGAGTTCTCTGTTTTGTATATATAAATTCAATTTCTTGAAAATTTTAAATTAAATTATTCAAATTTGGCCAGACAGATAAAATAGTTACCATATCAAATGAACTTATTTTAAATAAATTTTATAACTATTGTCCCTGTGCATATCTCCTGTAATAATGTTGTTGTTGTTAAGTGCCATCAAGTTGGTTTTGACCCATAGTGACCATAAATAGGGTTTCCGAGGAGTGGCTGGTGAACTTGAACCACTGACCATGATGTTCAAATTGACCTTGTAATCCAGTGAATTAACCTTCAGCGCCACACCAGGACTCCATCTCCTATTATGGTGATCATGGTGTGCCGAGGAGTCGGTTGTGACTCAAAGCAAGCCAGTATAGGGTTTCCAGATCTATAACTCTTTACTGGATCAGAAAGCCTCATCTTTATCCCATGTAATAGCTGGTAGTTTCAAACTGCTGACCTTGAGGTTATCAGTCTGACTCATAAACACTATGCTACCAGAGTTCCTTTCTCCTATAACTCTTTAAATGACAGATATGAACAAACTTATTAGCAAGCCTGAATATACAAAGGTGAGTCAAAAGTTATCGACAGACTGGCTGTAGGATTTATTTTATTTATTTATTTATTTTAATCAATTTTAGAAAACACAAACACATAATTTTTTGACATAATCTCCTTTTTTTGGTAAAGTCTTATGTGAATTGAGTGAAAGTTTACAGGGCACATTATCAGTTTCACATTTAAAAAATCTTATACTTTGTTTCATTACAATGATTATAATCCCCTCCATGTACCATCAGTTAACAGTATTTCTCTCTATTCATTTTAACTGTTTTTTTTTTTTTTTTCCTTTTCTTTTCTTTTTTAAACATTCAGATATATGTAATAATTTACACCACCAAAGGGCAAATTCGGCAAGTCTGCCTCCTGGCCCCTAGCTCTCAGTCCCTCTCTTTCCATGAATTTAGAGTCCTCAGCTGCTCCCTCTCTCGATGTCCCCATGTCTACCTCCATTTCTGGTGTCACTGCTTCTCTGGATAGGGTGCCATTTTCCACTTGTGCTCTTCTTCCTTGATGGTCCTAGGATCCCCTGTTTCTGGATTGTAAGATTAACTACTCCCTATTTTTGTTACAAAAATTCTACATTTACAATTGTGACAATCACAATTAGTCATAATAACAAGTACTCACTATTGAATCATAAGAGTCGTATCCCCATCTCTTTTCACCAGATCCATCTAAACAAGATGAAAACTATTCAGTAGGGACTCTATCTTCCCCCACACATTATTAAACTATACTCCCTCTTGAAAACTTGTAAACCAGTCACTTTGTGCTTTTATTGCTCCCTTATTTTAGGTAGACAATATCTGAATTGCCCATCCCTGTCTTCCCTGTACACAGTGGGGATAGCATTGATACTTGATATGAAGACTCCTTTCCTCTCTGTTGATATTTGAGCTACTACATCCATGAGTATATGTCAAGTTCCTCAAATTGTTGCAATTTACCCTCATTTCTTTTATCAAAAATTGTTTTGTTTTGCTTTTAATCTTCCTCTAGTCGAGTTCTGATTATAAAGCCATCAAGGCTAGGTCAAATGGGTACTCTCTGCAAGTTTGGGTGTTCTTGTGAATCTCCCCTCACTTCATATCAGCTTGATGCTTCACTCTTAGCTCTAGCCCTCTGTGGCTATGTCATTGTCCATGGGCTCAGGTGTCCCCAGGTCTCACCACACTTTGGTCCAACGAGCCCTTCCTTTTTTCTCTCTCATTTCCAGGTAAGTCCATGGAATGTGGTTGAACTCAGCCCATATTTTAATCAACTTTTAGAAAAAAAACAAATACATAATTTTTTGTACAGATTTTCAGGGATTACTGGATATGGGTTATGAATTGAAGCTAATTCCATGAGATCCAAAATATCTTTTTGTCCCAGTAGTCAGAGTGGCAGTATATGGAGGTGACGTTATCAATGGGTCTTGGCTAAGGTCCAACTCACTGTGAATCCAGTGAGTCCTTGAACTCATCTTGTGGTGATTGCTCCAGTTTCAGAATGCATAATCAGAATAGATATACTCAGCAACTGGCAAAACAACCACACTGGATCCTTGAAATGTGGAATAAGGGCTTTTATGATAGAAAAGCCAAGTGGAAACCATTAGAACTACTTTTACCTAGCAAGATAGTAAACCAAAAACAATATCGCATTCCTGGAGGAATTGCAGAGATTACTGGTACAATCAAGGACTTTAATGATGCTGGGGTGGTGGTTTGCACAACATCCCCATTTTGCTTATCTGTCTGGCCTGTGCAAAAACAAGATTGATCCTGAAGAATGACAGTGGATTATCATAAATTTAACCAGATCATGACTCCAATTGCTTCTGTTGTTCCTAATACATCTCCTGGTACCTGGTGTGTAGCTATTGATCTGGCCAGTGCCTTTTTGTCTATTCCTGTTTATAAGGATCACCAGAAGTAGTTTTGCCTTCAACTGGTAAGGCCAACAATACATTTTCATAGTCTTACCTCAAAGGTACATTTAGTCCACAGGGACCTTGACCATGTTTCTTGCCCCAAGGCATCACAGTAGTCCATTACATTGATGACAGTATGCTTACATAGTACTACTGGAGAAGAAGTATCAATGACATTAGACTTATTGGTAAAGCATCTTCATGCTACAGGGTGGGTAAATTCAGGCACCTTCCATCTCAGTGAAATTTCTAGAGTTTCAGGGATGTAGGGCATGCAGAGATATTCCTAATAAAATGAAAGATACCTTACTGCATTTGGCCCCTCCCACAAGTAAAAAAGGAGATTCAATGCCTGGTAGGCCTCTCTGAATTTTGGAGGCAACATATTTCTCATTTGGCTGTGCTGCTCAGGCTTATTTATTAACTGAATTGAACTGCTGCTAATTTTGAGTAGGGCCTATGAAAAGAGAAGGCTCTGCAACAGGTTCAAGCTGCTGTGTAAACTCCGCTGCTTGGAATATATGATCCTACAGACCCAATGGTGCTTGAAATGTCATGGCAGACAGATACAATTTTGAGTATTTGGCAGGCCCCAACTGGTAAATCACCACCACTCGTCTGTCAGTTTGTTGTACTGTGGTGGCTTGTAAGTTGCTGTGATTTTGAAAGTTATCCCACAGGTATTTTAAATACCAGCAGGGTCACGCATAGTGGACAGATTTCAGATGACCTTCCAGATGAAGACAAATTAGGAAGAAGGAGTGACGAACTA